>NW_015505264.1:404803-415969 GCF_001515645.1 Sinocyclocheilus grahami | reverse complement strand
TAGCAAATTAGCAAATGGCTGCAATATAACAAAGAGTGAAAAATTGAAGGGGGTCTGAATACTTTCCGTACCCACTGTATATATATATATATATATATTATCTTAAAGATGCACAAACAGAAACACACACTATAAAGAGTGTGAGAAGGGCCCGGTTACTCTTTGATAACCATCACATTCAATCTCCTCTCTTCACCATAATGAAACCGCGGCCATTTTGCCTTCTCTCAGTTGTGACAGAGTGATGGCTGTATGTTTTTTGACAGCGTTTTAAAAGGCGGCTTTTGTTGCAAATACAAATCCTGAGCCATGTATTAGTAATAGACTTTTTCTAACACGTTCCCACAAGTGTTGTTTCTAATGGACAGAGTGAGCCGTGGAGCTTTAATCTCACATTCAACACAGATGCGGTTGTCATTGGAACAGACTCTTAAGTCAGCTCAAGCGAGCACTCACCAACTTAAAAGAGCCAGGTGTTCAAAATCATTCATTGTTGTCAAAGACGGTTTGAGGCTTTAGCTATCGGAAGAAGCCGTTCTCTGAGTTGAAGGCATTTGAAAGCTGAAATTTCTCTGTAAACTCTCTTTCCCCAGAATTCCCAGTCTACTTGCTATCTTTAAAAACATTCTGCCTTTGTGTTTTCTCGGTGCTGCTACAGACCTGACAGTGATGTGGAATTTACTCATGGGTTATTTGTCAACATGTTCTACATGTGTAAACTAGAATGAGGTTTCCTTAATCTGAGTCCTAGAGCTTCTCAAAACTTTTTTCCTGTCTATTCTGGAGACGCTTTACTACATTACATTTTCATATTTATTAAATTTTCTGACATACTTCCATTTACATCTGTCTGAAATGGTGGAAAATGACAATTCTGAACTGTCAATTTAATAAAATCTAATTAAGAAGCCAAATTAAGAGAAGTATTACTGATTGCTTAATAAAAGAGGTATTCTTACAATACAGTCTGAGACACATTTATTTGTACTGCATATCTGAAAATAACAAAAGATGACCAAAGTGGTTTTAAAGTTAAATACAGATAAAATATTAAGTTCTTACCAGTAAAACAACACAACACAAGACAACACACAAACACAACACACCACACAACACAAGACGAGACACAACACAAGACAAGACAAGACAAGACAAGAAACACAACAAAAATCAAAACCCTAAACAAAGCAAAATAAAATAGTTTCACATTTATTATTTTACATACATACTGGCTTCCATTGTGAATATATTACTATTACTTTTCACATTGTAAAAGAGCTATGTATCTGATTTGACTCTTAAAATGTACTTTTGTTAGTGTAACCTAATGAAGTCAGGTTGATTGGGTCATATTAATATTTTTGACCTAATACACCCAGTTAATTTCGATGCGACCTCTTGAAATAAGAAAATGTTTCACTAAGACATTTTGTCAGGGAAAATACAATGAGCTTGACATTTGCTTTTAAATTCTCCATCCCACTCTTTTCTTTTTCCATTCATTTTACACTGTAAAAAGTTGAAAGTTTTTTTTATGTTACCTTAAAGAGTTATTTTTTGACTCTTGGAATCAGGTTGATATATTTGTCTTAATAAAACCAATTATTTTTGATGTTACCACCTGAAGGACATTTTTTCAGATACCTGATAGAACAGTGTACAAACCAAGGGACACATTCAAATAGATTAAAATAATTACTTATTATAGAATTGATTGAGCTTGATTATAGATTTAGCATTTTTAGGTGATCTATTTCTTTAAGGTGAATATTTGCCTTGTATATGAATTAAAAGCCCAGTTTGTGTCCATTTAAGGGATCCTGGCCCTTTATTGCTCAGCTTTTCGTGTTTTGTTGTTGTACAAGTATCCATGAAACAGGACTTTGCTGACCCAGGGTTGTGCCAACATGCAGCACACGCTCCAAAACCTTAGCAATGCCATTTATTTTCCTATAAAGATTATCACAGCCAATATTAAGGGCTGCCTGCATCTGCAGAGGGTTTGTGCAGAGTAAATGAAGGACTTTTGCTTCATTTGAATGTCATTTAGTGCTGAGATGTGAAAGAGTGAATTTAACGTTTTATGACTTCCATTGAATAATAAATGAGAACATTAAGGAAGCATACTAATGATGAATATAATTGGCTTTGGGTTTTTCCTTTAAGCACTTTTTGCACATTCGTCCTCCACCGGTGCATGATGGGATAACTCATTTAGAGTGTCCAAACATTTTGCCCTTGAGAAAACAAAAGTCATTGGATTTTAGCAGCTGCTATCCGACCGCTAAAGTTCCTCAACACACCTGATCAGATTTAATATTTTACTCATTATCTATTCAACTTCTCGGTGGGGTCTTTGTTTTAATATTAATCGCTAATGTAAGATCAGAAAGCAATCCCAATCACTAGATCTAGTTAATAAATAATGATGATCTTTAATACTTAATCGCGGTCAGAATGGATAAATATCAAGATGGACAATGAGTAATTTGCAATTAAGTATTATCAGATCAATATGAATGTGTTTTGTCCCTCTTATTGAATTCTGTTTTCCTCTTTGTTTTCTGTTTGATCTTTATTTACCCAGTCTGTGGACATGCTGTTCGTTGATAAAGAGCTGTTACTCATTCTAAAGTAGAAATCTATATGCTTCACAGGATTTTATGTGACCTTCTTATGCTAAAATCTTTTTGTTTCATTTTTATTAACCTCACTACTTCTCTACCCCTGCAGGAATTTTAAGCATGGTCATGTTGATTTTAAGGGCATTTAATTTCTCTCCCTCTCTCTTTTAGTTGCAGGCCAGCGAGGAGAAAGTTAATAGCCAGGGCTTAGAAGTCAGCCCGCTCAAGTCCAAATTACAGGAAAAGACAGAACAATCTCAACAGCTGCAAGATCAAATTCTCAAGCAGCAGGAGGCTCTAAGTAGGGCAAGCCAAACTCTCAAAGACACCAGGAAAGCAGCTGGCAATAAGGTAAAAAGAGCGTCTCTCTCTTTCTCGCTAGCTTGCTCTCTCGTCCCTCCTTCCAAAAAAAGGGAAAAAAGTTTCTCTGAACTTCTCTCCTCCCCTGTGATGCTGAATTCCCAGGATGTGTTATTTAGAAGAATACGGAGTCTATTACACAAATTTTACAGTGTCTTATCTAAATTTCACCATTCAGAGACAGCTTGTATTTGTGTTGGCGTTCACTGAAACGCGTACGTTACCATATTTTTGTAATCACAGAGAACTAACTTTGTGTAGAAAGAAAACAGCACGGCTGTGTCAAATCGAAACTGGCAAAGGATTCAGTATTTTAAGTGTTTTCTCAACAGAGCAAAGCTGTCTTCTCCTTTTTGCTTTAAATGACTATCAGATGAAGAAGGGTGGAAATGTCCAAGTGTGAACCTTCAGATGGGTTAACCTAATTTTCCCTGAGACAAAGTAGATGTTTGGCGATATGCATTTAATTTCCTCCACTGCAAAAACAACTGGCCGTTTAACCTCCCGACCCCTGCGAATAAATATATGTATAGGCAAACATAAGTGTCTGGTGATGGGTTTCAATTAATCTCTGGGACTTTTATCTTCTTAGGCAAACCAAACAGACGTTAAGTTCTGCATGGGTCCCGTTACTGTTTCCACATCTGCTTCTGTTTCGCTGTGAAAACCTTCTCTCTGATCTCATATGTTGAACTACTGTAACTTTGCCACTGTCTGTTTCCTGTTGGAAAAAGGGGAGAGGAGGAGGAAAAATGCGTTGAACAATAATATCTTTTGTTCCAGAGAAGTTCCTCCGTTAGCGCAGCTGAACAAATAGCCTTAATAGTTTGGTTTGAAAGAACTCCTCCCATCGCCGGTGTCTGATATTTATGCTTTCAGCGGCGCTGGACCAAGCCCTTCATTTTCATTTCTCTGGATTTGTTTGAACAGATCATCCCTTCCACACAGAGGAACGAGGTACACAGAGGGGTTTGTTTCTTCCCCCCTTTCCGAATGCTACTAAATTAATAAGATGTCAAAGACAACAAAACCCAGTGTTTTACTTGCTCGACCCTGGCCTCCATTAGTGAGGAGACATGAGGAAAGATAATTTGTCCCTCTGAAGTTAGTGCACATCAGAGGAGAGAGACAATAACAAAGGGCTCAGCGGCGGGGGCCATGATGCATTCCATTCCTCCTCACATTACCCATCAGCCCCTGCTGCCGACTGGCCAGAGTGACTTACGTGTACTCTTTGATGATGCATTTTATGTGATAATTTACAGAGTAAATATAGCAAAGTTTGTAATATTTTTGCTTAAAATGGGAATGCAAAAATACATTTTGCAATGGTCTACAATGTAGTAGTATACAGAAATTTTGCCTGCTGTAATTTACATCCATATTACAAACCTGGAAATGTGAAAAGGGTCCGTTAGGGTTTTGCTTTGCTTTGTTTTGCTTTGCTTTGCTTTTTGGTGTGTGTTGTTTTGTTTTATTTTGGTTGTATGTATATGTTATAATTATAAATACTATGACTATTTTGGAGATTCAAATACTTTCAAAATTGGTTTCTTCTTAAACATTGTTAACATTCTTGAGAAATTATTTTTGTTATATTTTTCAACAGTATACTGATATTAAAATGTTTAATAGTTGTGAGGCACATTTTTCCTTTCATCTTTGCTTTTTATAAAAAAAATCTTTTTTTTTTACAGATTTCGTCAGTAATTTAAGCAGACGATATTGAACCTGGCCGTCAGAATGACTTTGCAGTTCTCCTCAAACGTCAGACCCAACTCTCCTCGTAGAAGAACTCTTGTCAACTCTTTCAGTTCGCAAAGTCTTAATAAACCCGCTTCTCCATAAATATTGGATGTGAGTGTCACTCACTCGATTTGTTTATTTGCTTGTTTGTTGGTTGGATATATTACACTTATTCCCAGATCTCCCTCTGTTCTCTGTATAGGATGTCTAAACGTCAGATGGGATTCTCTTTTTGTCAGTATTTGAAGCCGGGGAGTGTGTGCAAGGAGGGGCCTTGGAGATACGAGCTGTAGTGATTGATTTAAAAATACCACCTCCTCCTTGATTTCAGGGGCTCCCTGTCCATAATGCACGTCTTTTAGCATAAAGTTCTCGTCTAAAAGTTGTGAGTGATTGACCCAGTTGGTGGTGGGTTGTGCTACGTACTAGCTGCTTGTGGCATGTTTCGCTTTGCTAAATAATCAACAAATGCTTGCGGCTGTCACAAAGTGGCAGCAGCGTAACTTATCAAGAGTGCAGTTCATAGTCGTATTTCGCATTATTTTTGTAATACTTCTTATGCGTCTCATCTAATGCACCGTAATGCGATTCCATATATCGTTGACCTTTATATTGGGGTCAGCTTACTACTTCTAAGATGCACTTCTATTTTATTACTTTTGCTCTGTAGTAAAGAACATATGTTCTACTTTGCAGAAAATTCAGTTTAGTCCTAAAATTATTTATCTGATGGTCTAAATGAGCTTCTGTAGTTTGACATTTAATTTGAGTTTGGAATGTCACAAAGGTACAATGGAAACAAAGTGTATAATAACAACAAATACGGCGTTGTTTTGCTACCTCCGTTTCTGCATTTCTAATGTGCTATAAAAGCTGATTTGCTTTTAATGTTTCATGAGAAGGTTACATCCTTCTTTTAGGAGCGATGCATTCACACTTTGCTTTTAGTCTTCGTTATTCTTCTTTTTTGTTTTCTCTCCCGGTGCTTTCAGATGCGGTTAATGTCAGTCGCTGTGCACTGGAGCACATCAGATGTCAGGCCTATGCAATTGTGCTACAATGAGCCTGTTAAATGTGCTTTGGAAGGGTGTAACGCAATATATTATGCATGCATGAAATGTACAAACACAATGAAATTATGCACTACAGATATGATACAGTTCTCTCAAGTCTTGCGGAGGCACTCTGTGATACATTTTAAATGCAATTTTTTTGTGGCCACCGGCAAAATGATGCTGCTGTCTAATGGTGCATTCATGGACATTGAAGAACTCGCTTATACGTACACACATGCACTCACGCTCACACACTCATTTTGTTGTGCATGCTTCAGATGACCTGAGCTTTTTGAATACCTAGAATTATTTATAATTTTGTATTAAACTCGGTATGTGAGTGCTTGTGGTCTTTTTATGTTATGATTTTTATTAATAACAGATTTAATCTTTTTTTCCCTCCTTTGTGATATGAAGGTCACATTGACATTTTTTGCTTTTATGATTTTATGCTTTCATAATGTTTTTTTTTTTTACTTTTTAAAGGCCTTTTATGTTAAATGTAATTGTTTTAATTGCATACCAGAACCAGTCATTATAAAAATATGAATTATTAAATTAAAAAAAACTGATAATTTAAACAAAACCTGAGCTAATCATAAACCATTTAAATGTTTAGTGTGCAAAAATCATTTACCAATTATTGCACAAATAACGATGCTCAGTTGTGGATTTCATTGTCATAACAACAGAAATTCTGCCTTTATTTATTTGTTTGTTTTATTTTCTTTTTTCTTTTTTTATTTATCAAGGTGCCAAAAGTGTCAGTTAAATATAATAAAATGTGATGTATGAGGACAACAACGAAAAATGTCACAATCAAGTAAATATCACTTGTCAGCAGAATGTTTATTGTGCTTCAATTTCAGGCAAGTTGTAATTTTGTCTTTTTTTTTTTTAATTAATTAATTTTTTTACATTTTTATTTAAATTAAATGCCAAGTGGGAAATTAACCTTCACACGGCAAAGTAGACTGTCATTTAAAATTTAAAATTTAATTTTTAAACAATATCACGGAATGTTTAGTACAGTACATAATTTGAGATGATGGAAATGATTTTTCTTTTTTGGAAATAAATGACAAATAAAAAAATTTATATTACAGAATTCTCATGAGATGTATGGATATCCATTGTTAGTGGACAAATAGTGCAAGTACAATTGAAAAAAATATTTTAAAGGAGTTTATTTGCTAAAACTGCCCAAACGTATACTTTTTTTCTAGTGTACAAACTTGTACTTTTTCTAGTGTATTTTAGTTTCACTCGAGGTTGCTGTTTTGAGTGTATTTAGAGGTCTTGAACTCTGACCAGACCTTTTCTTCATGTAAAATATCAGCTTGGCTCTGAGCCGGAGTGTTTGTCCTGGCTCTGAGCTACAATGCCTTTGCTACTTAGTTTCAGAGTGGAAGGCATCAGCCACAGACAGATGGCCAATACAAAATTGTTTAAGCTCTGTTTCGATTGATCCTGACTATGTTTGCATAGGCCACAAAAGCAATTATTCTCTGAATATAGCTTTGAAAGGACAGCCAAAAGCAAACAGAAATGCAGGAATTAGTGCAAATTGGAGACATTGGCGAGTAGTATTGGATGACAGGTTAGCCCTTAATGAAGGGGAAACTGCGGTAATTAAATCTCAGGCTGCATTTGTGTGGCTCTGCGCTGTCCAGCTGCTGGAAAGGCATGCGGGAAAAAGTGGTGAAAAAACGTTTCGCTCTAAAGTTGCTCCGATGCTCTGTCATTTGAGACTGTTCTTCATGAGTGCAAGGTGAAGGTCAAGGAGCTATCTTGACTCCATCAATCCTGCGGACAGTTACAAACGACCTTTCACATCCCATAAGTTGCTCTATATGCCGAATTGGGGGCGATACATATTTCTGTGTTTAGGGGATGGGCAATGAGTGTGGTGGCGAGATTGGTTCGTTCACCCCCACATGATGATTGAAGCTAATATCTCATTTAAAGAAACAGACTGATGTTACAAAGGCTGAGATTGAAGATGTTGTTGAAAGCACAGATGGACACTCAGAATATAAAGAGACTTATTAGGCCATGCAATCGAACACAAAGACAAAAGCAAGAGAGAATACCTTAAAAATGCAGCGTATTTGTAGTGCAGTGTTGTCTTTGTCAAGCTGTTATTGCTAATATTATGTTGAAATAATAGGTTTAGAAAAATAGTGGAATGATACAAAACAAGCGAACGAGAGAAAGAACATACATCTCTGTTTCAAAATATCTTAGGATGAAACTTAAATGAAAATTAACATTGTGGTTGTCTGTGATTTGTTATTTACAGATTTACTAGAGGCGAAAACAAAACTGTAGCTGCCTCAAAGGAATTACAGAAGACTACTGGAAAAAAAGGAGGCAAGTCTTTGAACAATTTTATTTGTTTGTTTAGAGATGTAGATATAGATATCACACACACAAAAAATCAAAATAAAATAAAGCCTCCAGTCTGACAGCATCCTTTTGTGTTACACGCCACATTGTCTGTAATTGTAATAAGATGTTTTGGGAGTGTTTCACATGCGATTGCTTCATTTCTGTGCTGTGTTCAGTGGCATCAGCAGGTGGAGAGATAGACATGGTGGAACCACAGGCGGAGGGTGAACCAGCTGCAGGGTAAAGCTATGAAGTCTATGAGGTTTGGAGTGTCTCATTTTATACCCTATAGAGATTATTATTTTTATTTTTTCTTTAAAAACACTTTTAAAATAGATTTCCTGCCACTTGGAGCCATATATTCCGAACAAAAGATTTTCAAGGTACTGGACATACTACCTGTACAATGTTCACAGCCCATAGCATACAACACACTCTTTTTGTTTTATTTTGTTTTGTTTTGTTTTGTTTTGTTTTGTTTTGTTTTGTTTTGTTTTGTTTTGTTTTGTTTTGTTTTGTTTTGTTTTGTTTTGTGCATCATATATTTATTATGTGTATTATTATTTATTTTTTATTGACAGATGAAGTATTGACAGGCTACAATTATATATGGGATAAAATGCAGTGAAATGCTTCATTTGACAATGTGAGAATCAATTTTAAATGCTTTTGGAAAAATATAGTGGAACATGAATTTTTTTGTAATAATTTTTATGTATAATGTTATTTTTTATATTTTAGTTTATTTTTATTGTATTGTCATGTTTTATCAAATATTATTACAACAGTCTACGATTATACATTTTAAATGTTTGTGGAAAATAGGATAACATACTGTATTGTGGAAAGTTGATTTAATTTTGTAATCATTTTATGTGTAATTTATATTTATTATTTTCATTATATTATTTATCATTTTATTTTATTTCATCAATTAATATTTTGACAGGCTATGAAAGTGTATGGGTGAAAATGCATTGAAATGATTCAGTGCAATGTCAGCATTAATTCTGAATGTTTATGGAAACTGGGATAAAGGGCAAAGTTAATTTATTTCCAAGTGTCTAATTTAAGTGGAACGAGCTTCTTTTTTAATGCTATAATTTATCGTAAGTTGTTTTTTGACATTGTTTGTTGGCTGTTTTTAGGAGGGCATGCGATTCTGCAAGGGATGAGATCGAAGAAGAAGAATTCCCAGGAAGCACGGGAAGAGATGGAGGAGGAAACATTACAGCAAACCTCTTGCAAGGAGTTCTCGAAGAATAAAAATAAACTTTAAAACTATAAACAGAGAAGCCCTACAGAAAGAATTGAGATTGAGACTTTTTTTGACCCTTCATTGACTTTTAGGTGTTTCAATGAGAACTTGGGAAACATTAAATTTGGCCTCACAGAAAAAGGTGAGTCATGTTTTATAAGTGTTTAAAAGAGAAAGAGTGTGTGTGTTTTTTCATCCAAAAACGATATTGTTTTGAGAATGGATATTAGAGATATATTAGGGAGGCATAGATGAGAGACTGTATTCAGGTTTTTATTTTATTTTGCTCAGCAAGGTGCTCAGCCTTTTTTTTAGAGGTGGTTTATATCTCTCTCTGTGTGTGTGTGTTTAGAGTAGAAGGTGTGTGTCCTCCCTGACCCCTCCCGCATCTTTACTGCCACCCATCTGTTTACTGACTCATGAAAAATTCATAAGTGTGTGTTTGGGAGCAGCGGAATAATTTTCAATATTTAGCCAGGCTATGAATACAGATGATGTTGAACTTTGGTGTATTATGGTGGCGTACGTGAAGGTGTTTGGGCGCGTATGCTTGTAGCTGGTATCGTGGCAGGCGGAGGTCAGCAGGCTTAATGAGGGTCCACACGCATGCGCTGAGTGACACCTGTGACTGGATGGGAGGGGCGGGACAGTCTGTAGATTCAAAGCCAAGCTGTCAATCAAACAAAAGGTAACCAAATGCAATTCATGTAAAGGAATAACTAAATGGATTAGAAACCAAGCCATTGACAAAATGCTGTGTCATTTTATTGCATCTTACTGTTAACAAATAATTCATATTTTCATTTTGTAGCTGAATTAAAACAGTGGCAACAAATGATGTATCCCCTAATTTTCTACTGTTTTGTTTAATTTTGTAATTTTGTTGTTCTAACAATAATAAAAGATTTCACATATGGTTATCTTTTGCTTAGTATTGCCATTACACACACACACACACACACATACAATTAGATATAGATATAAGTCTGAATATATAAATGTGTAAATGTAAATAATTTATAATTATAAGTCAGAATATATAAATGTAAATGGAACATATACAGTAAGATCAAAGTATGAATATAGAGATACAAAAATTAATATAAATGTAAATAAAATATAATTGTATGTCTAAATATGTAAATGTAAATTGTGAATATACAGAACTAAATCTGAACATATAAATGTAAATTTTTATATATGTAAATATGAATGTATAGATACAAAACTTAATATATGTATGTATAGAAGTAAATCTGGTTATAGTTACAAGTCTGAATATATAAGTGTAAATTGTGAATATATAATTATAATTCTGACTATACAGTGGGGAAAAAAAGTATTTAGTCAGCCACCAATTGTGCAAGTTCTCCCACTTAAAAAGATGAGAGAGGC
Source organism: Sinocyclocheilus grahami (assembly GCF_001515645.1). Classification (NCBI taxonomy): domain Eukaryota; kingdom Metazoa; phylum Chordata; class Actinopteri; order Cypriniformes; family Cyprinidae; genus Sinocyclocheilus; species Sinocyclocheilus grahami. The sequence goes on along the minus strand of NW_015505264.1, from coordinate 405,140 downwards.
CTGTAATTTTCATCATAGGTATACCTCAACTATGAGAGACAAAATGAGAAAAAAAAATCCAGAAAATCAAATTGTAGAATTTTTAAAGAATTTATTTGCAAATTATGGTGGAAAATAAGTATTTGGTCAATAACGAATTTCATCTCAATACTTTGTTATATACCCTTTGTTGGCAATGACAGAGGTCAAACGTTTTCTGTAAGTCTTCACAAGGTTTTCACACACTGTTGCTGGTATTTTGGCCCATTCCTCCATGCAGATCTCCTCTAGAGCAGTAATGTTTTGGGGCTGTCGCTGGGCAACACGGATTTTCAACTCCCTCCAAAGATTTTCTAAG
>NW_015505264.1:372810-403617 GCF_001515645.1 Sinocyclocheilus grahami | reverse complement strand
TTACAGGTCTGTGAGAGCCAGAACTCTTGCTTGTTTGTAGGTGACCAAATACTTATTTTACCGAGGAATTTACCAATTAATTCTTTAAAAATCCTACAATGTGATTTTCTGGATTTTTTTTTCTCATTTTGTCTCTCATAGTTGAGGTATACCTATGATGAAAATTACAGGCCTCTCTCATCTTTTTAAGTGGGAGAACTTGCACAATTGGTGGCTGACTAAATACTTTTTTGCCCCACTGTATATTTATGTATATTTATCTTAGTTATCATTCTGAATATATAAATATGTATAAATATATATTATATAATAAATCACTCTCTATTATTCATTTGCAATTAGCTGCTTTTTTGTCATTTAGACAATATATATTTATTTAAATATCTTAAAAAAAAATCACAAGATAAGGCCCATTCAAAAACTCCGCACACACCTCTTTTGTGAAGGTACTGTAATGCATCTACAGTAAACTACAGCACAGGTGTGGCTATGAGATTAATTAGGTTCCTCTTGCAGGGAAATAGTCCAGAAGTGGACCTCTATTGTTCATTTGTTTATTTATTGCGTTGTATTTGGAATACATTTAGCATTTGCTCAGCTGATATTACACTGCAGGTGTTTTATTTGAAGTGTTTGGCGACTTTGTGGCATTTTCAGATGGACTAAAACTCAGTGCTTAATAGTATTTTTTACAGCTGCAATGTTTTAGCCTACTTTGTTTTAAGGTCATACTCACTGCGCTGTTAGTGAAGCATTGGCTCTGAACCCATCATTAGGAGAGTTTGTAAAACAGGAGTTTGAGTGCAGCAAGAAGTGCTTAATTGATTTTTAAATATTAAAGGCCTCTCCTCATCATAGATTAAAATCAGTCAGGGCAAGAAAACAACATTGCTTAGCATAAAATAACTTTTGCTTATGTGCACCACAACGGCATGTGATAGACACAGATAGCAACAGATTAAATAAGCCAGCAAATTTAATGTAACGGCTTTAAGGTCACTTGGAACGTGGTGCTTCGTTAACAAGCCTTCAGAAAGTGCTGTTATGACCGTAAGTTTTTTATTACAGTCACAAGAGCAGCATATTAAAGTCATTATGCACTGTTAACGTCATTTTTCAAAGAAAATGAAAGACAAGCAAAAGAAAAGCTCTTTAAAGTTACAAAACTATTTCTATAAAAATACCATAATCTCATCAAATTCTGAAGTCACAAAACAGGACATTCATACAGAGTATTTGGAACATGAATTCATCAAAACAAAATTAGTAAGCAAATAAGGTTCCAGAGTATTTGATCACGATGATTAGGTTAGACATAGATATACTTTAATTGTACTCACGTCTACGAGGGCTTTCAAGATTAATTTGAGAGCGCAATGGAAACTTGATGACATTCCAGATAAAAACTCGAAATTAACCACTCAGTCTAGTGTTGAGATAATTTCTCTCTATGGTTTAGGGTCTGAAAGCTCCTCACATAGCGTATAACTGTGCGTGATATTACACGGACCCTCTCATCCTCGCCCAGAAGTTCTGTGTGTTCTTTAGCCAGAATAACTTTGCCTTTTTGTTGTGATAATACATTGTATTCACTCCGTTTACATTCCATAAGAACGTAGTTTTCAGTGTAACATTTTGCATGTGTCTCTTTAGTTACCTTAAACACGTAATGTCTCTTTTCATATTCATTGATTTCTGGAATGAAAACCTCTTGATCTTTCCTGTCTTATAGGTTCAGTCCAAATCTTTTGATACCAGTAGGTGCTCCATGTGAAAGCAATCTTGAATGATGAATGAAGGTTTGTCGCATTAGTCTCATATTATTACTGCAGTGTTCAGATGGCATGCTAGCTCTTGATCCTCTCATGCTAACTACATTACGGGGGTCGATCTAAGTACATGGTCATATTTTACAACTTTTAGGGCCCCCGCCTCAGATTTTGGGCGAATTTAACGTTGATCTTGTATTCTAATGCACCGTTTCCAACAAAATACCATAGTTACTACACTTATTGATACTACATTAAACCAGTAAATTTTCATTATGGACCTGGCTAGCTTGACACTGCAAACCACCGGCATCTGAAGGAGGAGGAAATGAAACAAAATTACTAACAGAAAAGGAATCTGAAAGTGAAGCTATTAAAAATGGTCTCAGAAATGCCCTATGAAAAACGACTATTTTCTGTAGTAAAATAACCTTTGTAACTATGACAGTTGGTGGAAAATATGGTTATCATGCAAGAGACTGTAGTTTATTGCTTTTTGTTCTTATTGTACAAATTTTGTGATCATGCCTATGGTGTTTTTCTGTAATGTGCTGTTCTAAAGGCCCAGGCAGAAGTCTGAATTTTAAGAGCAGAAATCTCCAGCCCGAAGTCTCGCTATGTCCAGAAAGTCCTCATCCGTATGGAACACCCTGAAGAGGCAATGGACCAGCTAACAGAAGAGCTCCAAGCAGCCCTGGACAATCTGAAGAGCCAGACGGGGAAAATACACCAGTGCGAGGAAGAAATTGAGAGATTAAGAGAGAAAATGGACAGCCACCAGAAATGGTTTGTAGTCAAACTGGCATCAGTGCTCCTAAGAATAAAAAATGCACTACAAAAAGTGTTTTCAGGAAAATATTGAAGAATAGATAAGCAGAGTGTATAAGATACTAAAGGAATAATGCATTCAAATTCTAATTTATTGTTCATTGAAAAAATGGAAATGACCATTTATTTAAAGTGAATTTCTCACTTAAAAGTCATGGTTTTCTTTTTCATATTAGGCTAATCATCCCATATAGAAAAAAAAAACATATAGAAAACATCACAAGTAAAATTAATCATGTTTCTAAAGATAAACGGGTTTATTATAGCCCATGTACAATTTACATTTCAGAGATCATTACAAATAAATTATTAAATGCTAAAACTGAATAAATTTAAATGAACAAACCTGGCGTTGCATTTGCAACCATGTGAAAACAGGGGGTACTGTAGCCCCCTCAGCACCCCTACTTCCCGCGTCCCTGGCGCTGCATAAACATAAAACCATTTGTGATCGGAGAAATGACAAACAACAAGCCCTACTCTACACTGCCCAAAAAACTTACTTTAAATATATCAAATATAAAAACTCTTTAAATATAAAAAACGAACTTACAGTTTTTGAGTCAGAACAGCCGGCATTGTAGTCTACTCTACCAGGATCTGTAAACAGTCCTCCATAAAATGTGCTGCACACACCTGAATATTTGGGTTAAAGTGTTCTGGAACAGTGTTGTAAATACAACTTAACCACTGATTTCTGGTCGTGTCCATTTTTGGAAGGCCAAAAAAGTAGTTTCGCTTTCACAACGAAACAGCGTCACACACTGCGGCCTTGAGTGAGCAGAGGCCGGGGGATAAAGTGAGAAACGGCCGGCGGGCTGAGTGAGCAGAAGTGGCGGATTCGACGAAGGAGCGTCCGGAGGGCTTGCGGCAACCACATGTGACGACCCCGGGCTGGACTCTGCTTCGTCCACAGTGAAAGCCGATTTGGTGATCCACAGCGCAAAGTTGTAGTATTTCCTCAGCGACCAGCACAGATCAGCTCCAGGCATGACGAAGCAGATATAGTCCTCTTTTGGAAGGCCAATCAAAGTAGTTTTGCTTTCACAATGAATCACACAGCGCGTTCACAACATGGCGGCAGCAACAATACTACAGCCAGAATAAAAGTTACGCCTTCTTTCTTTGAGTGAACATTTGGGCGGCATTATGCAAATCTTCCCACATAGTGATGTAAATATGTGGGGGCGTGTTAGAACGAGCCGTTTTAGGTAGGCGTGGCTGACTCTTAACTTTTATAAAGAATATCTCTTTGGATTTGAGACTTTAGTCTTTGCAACTTTACAGATCTTCTTTATTTACCAAGAGCTTGTAACACTCCAAAGAGAAAGGAAAAATTGAAATCGCATCATATGACCCCTTTAAGTAACATTTTGGCTCGTGTCTAAAAAGGATATGTTGATTCGGCATATGATTTATTTTTTATTTTTTTGAAGGGGGTGGGGGTATTTTTGGTTGACATTAAATCAAAACTTTAGGTCTGAACCAAACCTTTTTTCAGTGTGAGTGCAGTGTAAGATTATTATTAATTATTTTTAATTATCCACATTTATTATATTATCCTTTAGGCAAACTTTTTTAAAGCATAGATTTTACAAAATGTCCTGAAATGGAAAAAAATATATCAAGATATATTCTCTATAAACAAGTTTATTATTACTTATTATTATTATTATTATGCTAATTACTAAGTGAATTAATCTTGTTTCAAGGATGTGTTTTACTAGTAAAATCCTGACTAACAAAATGTTTTTTGCAGTGTTTTCTGTGACCTTTTTCTCTCTCTGTTTTGTGCAATCTCTGCAAATCAGGTTTTAGATACTCGGACATTTCTATGCATTATTATTCTTTCAAGGTGATATGTCCATTTGTTTGGTCTCATATTTCACTGTTTAAAGAAAACTCAGTTTATTTGGAGCATACACAGAATGTACTAATAATCTCCCAGCATTATCCTTGCCAAGCAATTTTGTGCTTGCGTCAGGATTCATTAATATTGGTTAGCCACTGCAGTTGCCCTGTTTGGGGCATCCTTGGGTGACAAATGAATCAAGCACCCCTGATGTCACTTTGGTTTTGCGTCTTTTTGAAGACATTTACAATGCCTGGCAACAAATGAATCATTTTTATTGCAGAAAAATTTAATTTGTATGAGCTAAACTGCAGCCTACAAGGTCAGACTGGCGGAATATAATTTTAATCAAATCAAATTTAATTTGTGCTTTATAAAAGAGTTACCGATTTGAAGAATGACTATTTTATACTTTGTTACATTCAGTAATAAGACTGATACTGTTCTGTTGTTGAGGGATAAATCTGTGAGCAGCGAAGTACAGTGGCTAGTCTTGAAGCACTACTGCTTTCTTTCATTTATCTTACATCTGAAAAAAACTTTTTTCTTCTTCAATTTATCTGCCTGAGTGGTGTTACTTTTGAATTTTATGTATAACTATTCTCCCGTTGTCTTTATAAATATAGAGGTCTGAAGTAGGAGAAATCTGGGATTAAAATAAAAATATTGTAAGCAAATACTGTAAATGTACGATACAGAATGAATAAGAAATTCTACACCAATTATGGGTCACTAATCAAATGATCAGATTTGTGACAATAACCATTTGAACCATGTGAACTTTATACAGACAGTCAGATGTTCTTGTTTCCATTGAAGCATGAGATTCTCTTTGGATCATTCTCAAAACATGATTATCAGGTTGCACACAATTATCAGGTTTCTTAGAGAGAAAACAAGTGTTTAGCTTTGCTATGAGACTCAGCATGCTTGTTAACCCATCATTTTGTGACTGATTATTATGTGATTAGGTGCTGGCAGGCTTAGTCTTTCAGAGAGGAGTGTGAGGCATCAGCATATAGAGGCCCTAAAATTGGTGGTCCAGCTGCACAGGAAGATCCCAGAAGGGCCATGTCTAGATCGCACCATTCAGTCTTAGTACCATGATGATGGCCACAGCCCAACCACATGGACCTAAAACAACTAGAGAGGCCAAAGCCAAGAGGTTTAATATCATAAAAAATCAGGGTAGAGAAGTGAATTTGTGGTAGTGCAAACAAGTACTGGGGAAGTACTATTGTGTAATGATGGCATTAGGTGGTACTCTAATATACTACTGCAGGTGATCCTAAACTTTTTATATAAAAAAAATAAAATAAATAATAATAGTTTACATTTTTAATAATTATTTAATTATTTGTAAAAAAATTATTTTAAATAATTCATTTTATTTGTTAATATTATTTAGATTTAGTGTTATTTTTTATTATTACACTTCACATTTAAAATGTTTTTTTTTTGCATTGATATTTCTACTCTAACTCCATGTACTATATTCATATACAATGGTGTTTATACTGTGTGGTACTCCAAGGTACAAAGAGTACTGTGGTGTTGCCACACTCTTAAAAATAAAGGTTCCAAAAGGAGATTTTTGCAGCAGGACCTTTCTTTTGGTTTTCCAAAGAAGCTTTCAGTGAACAGTTTTTAAAAGAACCAGAAACATTTAAAGAACGCCCCCCCCCCCCCCCCCAAATAACCTTTGTGAAATGGATGTTAAAGGTTCTTCATGAAACCAAAAAATGCTTATTTTTAGTGATTGTGTATGTCCAGAACATCTTATTACCACGGTACCTAGTGCATATACTGTATATATGAAATACATTGTTCATTATATTGGCATCAGTTGAACTCCTCTTGCTCATTTATAATTACCAGCTTATTTTATACACTTATGAGGAGGCATAGGTGTTTTTTTTCTTATTGCAGAAGTATTGGTTTCCTCTTAACATTTTAGAGAGCTCAGTGTATACAAGTTTTGTTCAGATAGAAAGTTTAGTATCACAGTGAAAGGCTGGAACATGTCAGGTAACCAATAATATACTTACCGTCTCTTTTTGCTCCAGCAAATTGCCTTGCGGTGTGTTTTATCCTTTAGCAAGTTGGTCTCCTCATCGGCTGAGCGTTCCCGGTATCTGTCAATTATCCTCTCTCTCCGGCATCCTCATAGCCTCTCTGTCTCCAATCACAGCTCATCGATGGCGTTCTCAGCGAGCGCTCCAGTCAAATGTTTGTTATGTTAGCGGCGTTCGCCAACACTCCCAGTCGCCCCCTTAAAACCTCATTCATTTGGCCTGTCTGACTCTGAGCCCTACTACAACTACGCTGCACAAATAATTAAAGGCTTTAGTTAAATACATAGTTGGGGTATTTGGAGACTAGGGGATCTGTAATAACATTTGCCATTATTCACTCAGGCTTTGATTGCCTGACAGAAACAAATTAGGCCCCAGGATTAATTTCCAGCAAAACGTGCCAAGTGAATGCAATTGACTCCAATTAAAGCATGAAAGGACACTAAATATTCAAATCAGTGGAGCCGGTGATGGCGGGCCGATAAAGAATGGCGTGGAATTGTGCCAAGGGAGAAAACCAGCCATTCACGGGCACCTGAGGGAAAATTACAGGCTCTCATTCAATAAAGAGTAGCTGGGGCAACAGACATGCGTTTCTGCTGCAGAATATGCCCCCGCTGGCGTGTTGTTGTTGTCGGGTCACATCAGCGGCTATTCACGTGCGCTCAGCTGATTTGAATATCAAGGCCACATTAAGACACCTAAGTGCTTATGTATTATACATGCTAAGTGCTTGTTCAGGTTTATGCAGGGACACATTTTGTAATAGGCAGCGTTGTCACATACATGAGTGTAATTAAGGTGATTAAATAATAATGTCCCAGAATGCAAATTGCAAACTGATGGTGGCATCTGCAAACATAACATGTGCACTGTGGGACTGCTTGTAGTGCAGTAATGTGAGATTAGTAAGGGATTCATTAACTCATTTCATAAATTGAGTATACATTTAAAGGGGATTCTTGTGGGATGAAAGAGCTTGATGTGCTATGAAAACAAATTGTAACTTCTAGTCCAAAGAAAGCATTTAATGAACTGTCTCATTCTGAAACTGAAATACATCAACATGTGACTGTCCAGTGACAGCTATTGGATGATGAGAAAATTAGTAAAGAAAGCCAGACGAATGCTATTATCCTTGAACATCAGAAGAACTATTAATATGGGGGATGTTCACCAAACCTTGTGTTGTTGCTGGTTTTGTGTAGCAGAATATCCTTCTGAAGAACCCCAACATTAAAAACTAGCGGATGAAGTTTATTTTTCAGAAAATCTAGATTGTTTCATGCTTACAATTTCTTGCAGGATTTGCAAAGAGAGTATTAAGGGTGAGAGAGTTAAAACTATAATTTGGACATGACAAAAATACACATGTAAAGGGGGCATTTGTTTGGCCTAGCAGAAAAAGAAATTGAACTGTTTAAAAGCAGAAAATGGCCAGGAAAATCTTACCTTATAAGTAGTATGTTCAGTTTTCAGGGAAAAATCCATCCAGTTTTAGACCTAAATTAGCAATGGTTTTAAACCTAGTCTGTCTCAGTCCTCTATGTTCCTGTATCTTGGCTTTGCAGAGGACTGAGGAGCTTAAGGGGCCATGCTGAAGTTGAACAGGTGTACATGACGTTAACCCTTAGAATGGAAAAGGTGTCTATGAATGTGAAAAATATCAAAAGGCAGAAAGAGTCCTCAAACATGTGACTGAAGAAAATTAGGCCTTGAGGAGCGCACCTGAGCACAAATCCTTGAAAAATCCTTATATATATTTTTGCATTTCACTATCTGAGCCTTGATGTGACAAAATCTTTGCTCCTGGTAAATAGAAGCATTGCTTTTCCAAGAGATGTTGGCTGTTTGCTATTATTGTCCATGTACAAAATTACATGTAATTAATTATTATTATTAACAACAATATCTGTGTTGTTATTTTATAAAATGGGTGCCTTGTCCATTTTGTGAGATTTTCTTTTATACTGACAGTCAAAGAATATCTTTCAATGCTAATATTTAATTGATCGCAATCTAAATTAGTAATAAATAAATAAATAATCATGGCAAAATTATGTATACAGTATATATATATATAATTATATATATATATACAGTATATATTCGTGAAATGTAAAAATGCACCACTATTAATAATATTTTTAATACAATGCATTATAATTATTTTGAATTAATATACTGAAGGCTGTGAAACATTAGTTTTTTTAAGTGCACTTCAGCAGATGTTGTGGACACGTATGGGACTGCTTTCATGGAATGACTCATTTGCAATGTGTGATTAAAAAATAGTCTCATGGGGGCCAAGTAAATGCTGTTTTCCTGTTTTTTTTTTTTTGCTGGTGTTTAGGCTGATGGTGCAAATTATTATGACATATTACTCCCCCTCACGTTTTCAAACTCGCTATGGACTGGTCTGTAAAAGACAGACAAACCTGAGTACAATATACTCAAACACACACAAGCAGGAAGTACATCTCACCTTAATGATGGTCTGTGTCATGGTGACAGTTTGCGTTTGTTAGTGTATATCTGTGTGTGTGTGTGTGTGGTAATGATGTGATGCTGGCTGGGCTGTCTGTAGAGAACTCCTCATTTGCAGTCTGGGAGGCCTTTGTTGTTTTGTGCAGACAGTGTTGTTACGCATGCAGGAATGTCTCATTAAGAATTAACGTGGGCATCCTCAGTAGCAACAGAAGAGAGTGAGAGATAGATCAATCCCCACCCCAAAGCCAGCCGGCCCTCCAGCCCAAGCGCCTTGATTATCAGGAGTCATTTGAAACCTCCCCATTCGTCCACAGCATGCTGGTTATGATCTCATTCTGAAGCATGCAGGGCGACTATCTCTCTCAGTAGAACATCACCAACCGTCCTCACTCGCTCATTACACCGCCACTACCGATAAACACCACGTCGCCGCCACAAGCGGATGTGTCCGTACTGCCGTTTTGATGCTCCTCGAGGCATGTAAAATAATTGTTATGTATTCTGTCTGGATTTGTCCTTTTCTCCTTAGATCTACAATGGAGTCTATCATTTCGTGTCAGACAGTAATGTCTTATTTGAGTGCTTTTGAGCCTGCTCAGGTTGCCGGGGACGGCGGTGTCTCGCCCATGCATAAGATCAGTTCATCGTTTTATCCCCTTGTCTGTGTTCATTCCCGGGTGTCAAGGCAACAGTTGCAGTTGATGAGATGAGCGTATATGCTCCATAACTTCCCGGAGAGCGGCACGTCGTATCGATTTCCCTGGTGTTTAAAATGTAAAACGTAAAGATTTCGGTGCAGTTTGATTGGAATTGGCGTTGACCGGCCATAAGTGATGGATTGCATTTGAAAATCTCCTTCCCGTGGCTCAACGAGGGGAAAAATCAGAGGGAAAGGAGGAAGTGCCAATGACCATGAGAGTTCAAGTGGGTGATTGAACTGTTTGAAGGCAGCTGGACCAAATCAAACCAGGAGAAGAGAGCGCCATCGAGGAATCCTTCCAGACTTCAACAGCGTAGGTGAAGAGAATGGCCCTGCCCCCTTCCCACTTCACAAGAATGCCACGAGCCCTTGGTATGGATGAATCGCATTCAGCTGCGTTCTTTGTGTGACCCATACATGCACTCCAACTCACGAGTGCACCATTGTACCAATGATCGATCGAGTGCATTCCTGTTAAGTGCATACAGTTCTTGAATTTTGAGTTTTTTTGCAAGGTAAATAACGTAATGTTGCTCTAACGTCATTATTTGTGAATTTGGTCACTCTTAACACAATCTTATCCATGAATCATTGCTGTGTGTTCGTCTCTGCTTTACATGAGTTTTCTGACCTCAGTGGTTTGAAGCTGTTAGCTGGAGGTGTTTATTCTGTAGCATTAAGGCCGCCTGGGCGTTAAAATAAGCTGAGGAATAATACATTACATGCAGGGATATAACTTTATGCCGCAGCCTGCGCCTTTCCAGCAGAAACGGCAGCCGCTGATTGGCTGGCAGTGACATGATTTATGATCCTGTTTTGCGCATCAGCAGCGCAGGGGTATAGCCGTGGCGAGGGCCTGCTGGAAATGATACATGGCATTCTAATTGAAGAATCCTCGGCGCATCCTACCTACAGTAGGAATGTTTAAATGCGAATGCTGTTAATTCAGGAAAGGTGAAAAATCGCCGATTAATGGGGTGAATGATGGAGGCTGAGCAGCCTGCAGTAGGCAGCATTCATGATGCATATACAAAAATGACTATTGGAGAGCAGAACTCCCTCTCTGAGCTGTATCAATGCATGGCAGACCTCTCTTTGAATTGCAGGATTTAGAAAGCTGCATTAGCGCTGAAGTATGAAAAATAAGGTGAAAAAAATGGATTTGACCAACAATCGTTTTAAAAGTACTACATTTCATATTTCTTGTAAATAACCATTTACTGTTGACCATACACCATACTGTATTAGCCACATCATATTTTTTGAAATAGAATATCAAAACGTATTAGTAGTAGTAGTATTAAATATTGTAATTATATATATATATATATATATATATATAGAAAGACAGTATTTTTGTGAAAAACAATAATCTGTTTTATTCACTTTGAAGTAATATAATATATATGTGTATATGTATGTATACATAGCAATACAGTATACATGTATATGTCTGCAAATTCTAATAATTATGTTACATTCAATTAAGTTTTTTTTTGCTTATATATTTACAATAATGTTTTATATGTAACTTCATGAAATCATAGAATTCGCACACTCATTGTTATGTTACTTCTTCCTGTAATATATATTTTCATTGCTAATGTTACGAGGTTTGCAAGAAGTGTGATTCTGTCCATTTCACTGCAAGTTATAAATTTTAAATATGATGGAATTATCAGTTAGGTGTTCAGACTGAATCCCCGGAGTGGGCTGGTGCAAAACTCTTTTCCAATACAACCAGATTACTGCAGATAATTGTATTACATAGAGTATTGATTGAAAAATTGTTGTACTCCGGAAACATCTAAACACACAATTTCTCTGCTCTCTTTATTGCGCTCTGTCTTACAATGGCCCCTGTATTCTGAGAAGCACCTCTCAGCGATCAGAAAAAAATATGAATTATATATGTATTGTAATAAAAGAAAATCTAGAGTTGAAACATCAGAGAAATTACTTCTTCACAAGAATCTATTGATCAATTTATATCAAAGGGGAATGTTTGACATAAGATTACCTGCCAGTTTGAACATTAGGTACACTGTGTTATAGCCCGGGGCCGTTGTACGTCTGCCAAAGGGACTGTAAATAAGGCAAAAGCTGAAAGTAACTCTGGCTTGAAATCAACGCTAGCCCAAACCAAAAGCAAAGGTAAACCTTTATTTGATGCAATTTTTTAACTTCCACCCGTTCGTATCCAGGCGCACGTCCGAGATTGAATTTAAAAGCCCCCCAGATGACTGAAGCTGCCTTGGAGGTGAGGATGATGACACCTACAGGGGCCGTTTCATATAGTAACCCTCCTGGCCCCGTCCAGCTCAAAGTCACACAGATGTGAGGTGGAAACAAGTGTCCGGTATTAAAACACGGGAACTGGCGAAAGCGCTCGTATTCATTTGTATGGCTTCTTTACTAAACTGTCAGAAATAAAAACATGTTTTTCCTCCTCAATGTGCCGGTGGAGCACCATGGCGCTCTTAACAGACAAATTTCAGAGATGGGGCTTAGTGAAAAGCAGTATCCCATTTATGTACTTTCAGCACTCTTGACCTTTACCTGTGTTGGCTGGTAAGAGGAGCAGAACAGGCTATACACAATTAATTTGCTCTTCCCAGTTCGCTTGTAGGATGTACCGAAGGCTTGAAGGCCTACACTAAAACTGATTTTTCCCCTTTAAAACTAAAAGAGGAATTTTTTATCAATCTTTTCTTTTGCACCACATCGCTCTCTAGATATATTTATTGATTATGCAGATTTTTAACTAGATTTTACCTTGAGGTTCTTGAATCTAGTTGCCGTGTTTGTGATTATTAAATATTTAGTGGGTTTATTTGGCTCTTCAATTTCCTATGGCTCTTGTTTAAACAGTTTGGAACCTGCAAAGCTATAAATTAATAATTTGTGGCCGTGGATTTTAGTATTCAGTTTTTAGTTGCCCCTTTTTGAAACCTCCCCCAAGCCATCACATCTGATGTCCTTTATAATGCCGCAGACATCCGCAAAAACCTCAAAGCCGTGATACACTATATATATTCATTGCCACTCAGTAAGCCTCAGACAAAAATCATCCCCCTTGAAATAAATGCACCTGTACATTTGAGCATGCAGTGTTTTTATTTGACCACAGTAGTACCGAGATATAGTGTAGGTTGTATCCAGCATTAAACCAGATGTAGAACCGTTTTGAATATACATCTAGAGTGATATGTTTTGTATGAACACTTGATATTGATACATTAAATGTACTAAGTGCAGAGCAGTGTTTTGTTTCTTGTCTTGCTAGGGCATGTGTGTCAGGCACAAAGCAAAGTGTGCCATCTATTGATAGAGACAGGAATTTCTTTTTTGGTGAACAAAAGATAGATTCTCTGCACTGTCTGCTGTGTTTTGTAGGGAAATTATTGATATTAAATAATCAAATTTAGTAAAAAAAAAACAACACTTGGAATCAGTGCTTTGTGTCAAATATTACATACTCTTAAAAATATATAATATGATCAAGGATTTTTTTGAACACATTTTGAATATTGATTTGTCAGTAATCAAATGAAACCGAGTAAGTGAACCTCTCTCTTCTCCCTCTCTTTCTTTCTGTTTCTCTCTCTCTCTGTGTGTGTGTGTGTGTGTGTGTGTGTGTGCAGTGGTGTCAGAGGACTGGGCAGTGTATGAAAGCATTATGAAAGACCAGACCAGAGCCCCAGGCAGTTCTGCACAACCCAGCTCAAGCTCACATTTTACAGTAAGATTTATTAGATACTCGTCATTTAGCTGATGCTTTTATTAGCTAAAGATTGTAATTTCTGCCTCACAATAACAAAATAGAGAAAAGAAAAAAAGGTTTCCCGAACATGCTTTGATCGGTCAAATAGATAGCACCGCCCAAAACTCACACCATTGGTTGAATTAGTGTTCCTATGTTGGTTGTGAGGTTTAGAAACCACCGCAACACCATAGTGTTTCTACATTTCAGGTTGAGTCAACCTAAAAATAACTTACTTATATCTGTTTATGTTAAGCTGTTATGTTAAATACAATGCAAGTATTTTACAATGCACTTTTCTGTTCACTAATTAGTGTAGTAATATTGAATTTATTTTACTGTATGCTCACCCCACCACAGGTAATATAGGCGATGTTAATTTCTACATAATTTTTTTTGGATACATTCCTTATTAAATAAATAAATTAACATTTGAAGTTAGAGTAAGTGATTTTGAATAGAAGTAAATTGGTCCATTCACAATGTTTATTGCCACAACACTTAAATATTACATTTAGAATTGCTTAATAGTCTTGTTTGTATACATCTTTTTTTGTGTCAGTTCAGCATAACATCTGTAAAGGTTGTTAACTAATAAACATTGAATTGTCCATCAAGGATACCAATAAGCTGGAACTCAAAAGGCACAATATTTCCACTACAAAAATTGTGTTTTAAACATATTATATGTACACTACTGCTCAAGTTTGGAGTCTGTAAGATTTTGTAATGTTTTTGAAAGAAATCTCTTTCAATTCTCACCAAGGCCACAGTTATTTTAGCAAAAATATATAACAAAGCTGAATTTTCAGCAGCTATTACTCCAGTATTCAGTGTCACACGATCCTTCAGAAATCATTCTAATGTGCTGATTTGGTGCCCAAGAAACATTTTTACTATTATTATTATCAATGCTGAAAAAGTGTTGCTGCTTAATATTTTTGTGAAAACTGATGCAATTTTTATGATTCTTTCACAGTCCAAAACAATAGCATTTATTTAAAATAGAATGCTTTTATAACATTATAAATTACTTTCATTTATAATTGTCTTCTCTTTTGATAATTTTTAATGCTTTCTTCCTGATTAAAAGTCTTTAAGAAAAGAAAACAACATAATCAGCATTATTCAGCAATCTCTGTAGAATAAGCAAATAAGCTTTACTTATATCAAACCTATTTCTTTAAAGGTTACTCTTGACTGGAAACCCTGTGTGATTCCATCCGTCTCGTCTTACCGGAACTACCTACAGAGTTACATCTCACCTTACCGCACCCCTGCCTCCAGCTGAGGTGCCCCTCTTCCTGTAGCCTCCCTACTTCTTTCTTTCTGCTGTTATGTGTGTTTTGAGTCAGTGTAAGTTCACAGCATCTGGGTGTAATCTGCACATACGTCAGTTTTAGAGCAGCATGTGCTCCTGCAACAAATGCTTTGCCCTTTGCAGTATTTAGTTTGATCTATGTTTGCCAGGTGACTAATCAGTCTAATTTAGGGTTTCATTTTTTTTTGCAAGTTGTTAACATGCACGCTCACTGCTCGCAGACTAGATGCCATGTTTGGCTTAGCGCAGAAATGTTAATTATTAAGCCAAAATCATGATGCCAAATGTGTTTCAGCTGTTTCTGGGAACTCCCTGGTTCCTCCTACACGTTCTCATGCTCTCTTTGGCTGGGTCCCGAAAGATGAAAAATGCTGCCTTCACAGATGGTATACAGAGGTAGGATGGCAACAAGGCACATCCAAATCTATCCTGTCCACTAAGATATCTTCATATGGTTGGATTTTGGAGGCAGCATAGACGCATCCTTCACTGCCTATGATATCTTACAGTTCTGTGTTTGTAATTTGGTGGTTAGTGGACAGAAAGTAATGTTTTATTAATTAATTAATTTATTTGGCTGAGAATCAAGCATTGTAGTCATTAAATATTTTCTTGGCTATCTGTCAAGCTCACTTGAATTTGTTTTTGAATTTGTAATTAGGATATCCCACCAGGGTTATTATAGTTAAGTAAAACTAAAACTGACACTAAAATTAAAACCATTCGATTTTTTTCACTGTAAAATCCAATAGTTTACCTTACTTAGAGTGAATTAGTTATCTTTACTTAGTTGTTATACTTACTATGTTGTATTAAGTTACAGCTACTTTCAAGGCAAATAAAACAATCTACTTACTGTTTTGAGTGACACGTACTTAAAATATTCAAGTAGCCACAAAGGAACCAATGGCATTAATAAACCAATGAGAGGCAGCAGTGCACTAATATGTTGCTAATGTGCAACATAACAACAGAAGAAGAAGAAAAGAAAGAGTCTTAATAGACTTTTCACACATTTCCTCTATGTCTGCAGTTATCTTTCACTAGTTGCATTCACTCGTTTCCCAAAGTCATCTTGAATGTGGAATTTTCAATACAACTGAAATATTTGAGAGAATATCACATAAGCTAACTTCATAAATTGATGTTGATTTTCCTAAAATGTGTTTTTTTTTACTCACTATTATAGTGCTTAGTGTTCCCTTTGGTTGGGCAATTGGAACTTTATTTGTTACTATAATTTTCTTCCTGTTAATGCAGCAATGCATCATGAAGTCAGAGTTATTTGATTTCAAGGGAAGAAAATTAATAAATAGGTTGCTTTTAGGAGGTGACCTATCTTTTAATTATAACATTGGTGTATTTTGATGTATATGTTTATGAATGAGCTTTCTCAAATTTCATTTTTCATAAATTCCTTGAGATACTTTTAATTGGGTTTATGTAATTCTTAAATAGTATGTGGTAATATGCTGAAGTCACACACATTTAAACATTCAGCACGTGAATCACAACAATTCAATTTCATTTATTTTTATTAATTGTAACAATAACCATTTTATTTGCTCTTTTTGTTGTGCTACTACTGATACAAGATAATGTGCAACATAACAACAGAAGAAGAAGAAAAGAAAGAGTCTTAATAGACTTTTCACACATTTCCTCTATGTCTGCAGTTATCTTTCACTAGTTGCATTCACTCGTTTCCCAAAGTCATCTTGAATGTGGAATTTTCAATACAACTGAAATATTTGAGAGAATATCACATAAGCTAACTTCATAAATTGATGTTGATTTTCCTAAAATGTGTTTTTTTTTTACTCACTATTATAGTGCTTAGTGTTCCCTTTGGTTGGGCAATTGGAACTTTATTTGTTACTATAATTTTCTTCCTGTTAATGCAGCAATGCATCATGAAGTCAGAGTTATTTGATTTCAAGGGAAGAAAATTAATAAATAGGTTGCTTTTAGGAGGTGACCTATCTTTTAATTATAACATTGGTGTATTTTGATGTATATGTTTATGAATGAGCTTTCTCAAATTTCATTTTTCATAAATTCCTTGAGATACTTTTAATTGGGTTTATGTAATTCTTAAATAGTATGTGGTAATATGCTGAAGTCACACACATTTAAACATTCAGCACGTGAATCACAACAATTCAATTTCATTTATTTTTATTAATTGTAACAATAACCATTTTATTTGCTCTTTTTGTTGTGCTACTACTGATACAAGATAGCAAATAAAATTGGCAAATAAAATTAACAACTGTAAAACAAAGCAACTGCATAATTTATTCTGCCACAATGCACTCTGGGAGTCAGTGAGTAGCTATACTAAGTCATGAGTAAACCTAAATGAAAGGATCAAGTACCCCCTACAGTTCTTTTTTAGTTACTAGAACTCTTGTGTAAGTAAACTATACTAACTAAGCATTTGTCAGTACAACATACAATTCCTATTTCACTTTACTTAGTTTTTTCAAGGCAATCGGTTTGCATGCTTTTTTTAAGTAAGCCCAACTAATTCGATTTTACAGTATAGTAACATAAATGTTATCCGAATAAAAGTACAAATAAAAATAAAATAAAATAAAATGTAAAAACTTTTTATTTCAGCTAGTTGCCAAAGCAACATCTCTTAATTTATTATTATTTTTAAATGATATACTAAAATAAATAAAACTGAAATTAAAATGAATAAAAACTATAGAATATAGATGTGTATAAAACATAACTACTAAAAATGACTAAAATCAAATAATCTAAAATAATATCAAATGTATTATAGAAAATGTATGAATGATTCTGTGAATGTACTTCATTGATTGGTGGGGTGAAATAAATTACTATATAAATACATACATAAAAACTACTGTTTAAAAGTTTATGGTTGGTAAATATTTTTGCTTAATTTTGTGGAAATTTTGTGTATTTTTGAGATTCTTTGATGAATGGAAACTTTACTGTCACTTTTGTTAAATTTAGTGCATCCTTGCTGAATAAAAGTATACATTTCTTTAAAAAAAAAAAAAATTTACTGACCCAAACTTTTTAATGTATACTTGCTTGGCTATCTCTGAAGCTCATCTAAAGTTATTTTAGACCATTTGACATTACGTTATGGTGCATTTGATTCCTGTCTGAAACCAGTTTCCTTGCACCAGTCTAAGTGGTTTATGAGGACACTTCTTGTCTCCCCGTAATTCAAAAGGCTTAAAAACATACTGAATGTTGTTTTGTTTTTTGAAAATCTAAAAATGCAGAAACCTTACTGTGAGGGGTAGGTTTAGGGTTAGGGTTGGTGTTGGGGAATAAAAAATACAGTTTATACAGTATAAAAACCATTACGCCTATGGAGAGTCTCCATAAACCACCTATTCCAACATGTGTACATTCACACAAAACGCTACTTATTTAGTCATTGACTAACCGAGGCAAACCCTTTTTTCCCTATTCTTCCCCCTCCCATTTCCCTTTTACCACAATCGCAGTTCTGACTGTGAAAGTGGTCTAACATGGCCCGATCTGTAACATTACTAAATGTTCTGTGTTCAAATGCACCGCATACTCTCGTACAGCATTTCTGAACACGCGTGCCACTCTCTCCCTCGGCCAAACACAAATCCATCCTGACATATTGTTTTGAATCACTACTTTCCTCTCGGTGGTCTCCACAGTGAGTGGACTCACGGTCCAAACCCTTTATTAAAGCCATTTCTGCACAACAACCTACATGCACTGCAATTATTCATAAACCATCATTCAAACTGCCAGCAATCTTTTGAGCTCCATCATATAAGCTGACTGATTGTGGCTGAATAGGCATTTGTGAGGTGTGTGTTTAAGTCTATTTTATCTCTTACCTCCTGCCATTTGACTGCACTAATGCAGAGGAGGGGTGACCGCTCGCGTGTTCGCGCCCCACGGAATGTCCAGTGGAGGTTGTGGAAATTGTAATAATTTGTTGTATTGATCTCTTTTTGCCACAGCAGCCATTTCCCATTGTGACCGAGCAGAAATAGACACTTCATCGATTCTCTCTTTATAGCCAGACTTCCAGGCTTGGGAACGAGGCTCCCTGCTGCCGTGGGTCCCATTGTCTCCTATGCAGAGAAATTTGAATGACCTCTGATAAAACCATCTTTATGTCGGCCCCCTCGGCACGAAGGAAAGCTCTGCCTTAATCCAACTTCAGGACCGCTGCCGCATTCTCTGATTTAAGATTAGTGCCCGCTACCTGGTGGGCTTGCGAGGGGTGTCATTACGGCTGATTTAAGATGCCACAGTTACAGTGGGACCGAAGATGGATGTCAGAAAGCTTTGTGCGAATGACAATATTTGAGACCGCTCTCAAGTTTCATGCTAATGTCGCTGAATGAGAATCATTATGTGTTACTGTGAGAATGGAGATTTTATCTGGAGCAGAATAACAGACCTGAGAGCACAAGAAATTTCTGGGAAAGATTTATGAGTCATTCTGCACATTCGGATGTGCTGATGCTTTGGCCATGTGTTGGTGTAAGGTTTTAAAACTTGAAAGGAGAATTATATGTCGGGGATGTGGTGCAGTGTTTTATGTTGAGATTTGGTGCTCTCATGGGGGTGGACGTTTGAATCTGGCTTGTGTAATTTTCTTATCCCATTTCCTGCCCTTTATACCAATACTTTAGTATTATTTCTAACAATGAAAATTGGTGTAGAAACAATTTCACTCAGAAATTGCTAGTTTATTTCAGTTAATTTATTTAGTTTATTTTTATAACAGTAACAAACAATGGCAAGTAACACATGAAATTAAAAGTGAAATTTCACAATAGAAAATCTGAAATATTTTATTGTAAAACAATATTTGTAATCCAATAATCTTTGTTTCCAATTTTGTATAATTAATTGTACTACAAAAGAGTATTAGTAATATTTATTATTATTATTATTATTATTAAATTGTATGTTCAAATGTGAAAGTAACATATTATTTATGGTCCCCCATTGTCCTCAAAATAAATCAAAGGCCCCATGACTTTTTCAGTTGTTTGCAATTTAGTGGATAAGGATTAAGGATAAGAAAAGTAAAAAAATATTTTTCACTGATCATTTTTGTTTACATTTAATTTTTCTCACAAAAATAAATAAACACATAAATAATAATAATAATAATAATTTAAAGCTTGGCATAAGTACAAAAAGTATATTTTTGCCGATGTAGTTTTACTATTTTAATTATTTAGATTACAGGCACAGAAATCACAAAAATTTAGAGTACTTTATATGTACAGGTTTTTCAAGACAGTGGAGGCCTTCAATCAATCAATAAAACTAGTGTTCAGGGGATGAATTGCAATAATAAATATCTTGATATTTGTAATGTTGTACCTTAATTTAATGTTTGATTTGTCTAATTTTAAAACAATTTTAGTCATTTTCAGGCCCCCTTGAAAGTTTTCTGAGGCCTCCTTTTGGACCTATCCACTTTTAATATTCAAAATATTTGTATATTTGTAATATTTGTAGCTCATTAAAACTGTTTAAGAAGTGTTGATATTGCAGTTGCAGGGGCTGTTAGTGTGTTTTGCTGGCAGTGGAGCAAGAAAAACGCAGATGCTCTGACTTCCAGAGCCTCCTCGCTCCAGGTAAAACCATCCAACTCCACTCCCTTCTCTGCAGAAAGCACTAGCAGAAAGAGACGAGGCCAAAGAGCAGGTGAGAACGACACACATACACACACACTCTTGGTCCTCTCACACTCTCCAAGAGTGACACCCCAAACATCCATAAAGGTCAGCAGAGTCTGTTCCTACACTTCTCACTCACAGCCTTAAAGGTCATCTGTGTCCATGTCCCAGCATTTACGGATCTCACACACACACTCACCTACCGACATACACACGTAAGCGTGTTCGCCATAGGGCCGTGACCGTGACTTGTTTGTTTATTTATTCATGCACTTGAAGCCCCTGTCAGCAGGCCGCTTCTCCTCGGCAGGAGGTGAACTAGAGGATTTGCAATGTTCTCGGCTCTGATTAGTAAGGAATGTCATGTGACAGCACAAGGATTATCTTGTTCTGGTATGAGAGGACTAAATGTGGAAAGGTACTTTAGAGCCTTAATTCCAACATGTAATATTTCATAATGTCGTACATGCGGGTCTCAGATTGGATAACTGTTGTCAGGTAGGTGCTTCACAAAGCCTGAGACTTCATTAATCCAGGTCTCTGCAAGTTCCTTTCAAATCATTTAAATTCCCTTCAACTCCTTCTGTCTTTTTCGTGGTTAGAAACTTCCAGTGATAAATAATTAATGCTCCTCTCTTTCTTTTTCTCCCTCCCTTTCTTTTCTTTGAGGTGTGAGGTAAGCAAAATACACTGGTGGGTTCACAAAGGTAAAGTTTGAGGTAGCTTAACCGTGACTGGGAGTCATTTTTATGTGTTGTTTGATCTGTGATGGACCCTGCGTACGCTCACTAATTACGACAGGCTGAGACAGTGTCATATCGACCACCCAGCACTCTCTCATTACCTCTGGAAGAGAGAGAGAGAGAGATAGAGTTATAATCAGCTACCTCACACCTTTACTTCACACATCTCACACAACAACGCTCTCGTTTGGGAAAAATCAAGTATTTATTTACCTTATTGCCTTTGTTTGCCCTAGAAGTAAAACATTCTGTGCATTAAGCATTCTAAGGACTGTTTCTCAACACACACTATAAGCAAGTGACGCACTTTTATTTTGGAACCCATATTAACAGATAGCAGAATTCATAGTGCTACTTATAGTTTCAGACTCAGTACAACAAAATGCTCTGGCTATCTATTTACCTACATTAACTTTCACCATAAAGTAGGGATGTAGCATTAGCCTAGCTAAAATTGTGTTTCAGCACTGAGCCTATTTTTGAGGAAAATATGGAGAAAAATGCTTTTGAAATCTATTTGTCAAAGTGATATTTAATAATACATGCAATAATATTAAATAATGGAGCAAACTATTCAACCAAATTAACAGTATTCATAATAGGGATGTAGCATTAGCATAGCTACAAAAAAACTCATCATCTTTCATGACTGGCTTTTATGGAGTAGCTAAATGTTTGAATGAAGTACATCCCTGCTGAAAAAAAACAGCTAAAACCAGCCTAAGCTGGTTTGCTGGTCTTAGCTGGTTTAGGCTGGAAGTAGCTGGTTTTAGCTGGTCTCCCAGCCTGGCCAAGCTGGTGTTCAGCTGGTTTTAGCTGGTTGGTCAGCTGGTCTCCTAGTCTGGCCATCTTAAGAAATGGTCAAAACCCCTCTAAAACCAGTCTGCAAACCAGCTATGACCAGGCTGGAAGACCAGCCAACCAGCTTAGGCTGGTTTGAGCAGTTTTGTTTTGCTTTCTTAGCAGCACACACATTTTAAAAACAAAGGCAAATGATTTGACCAGTTAATACTGTACAATCCTATTTAATAATAATGCATAACAATTTTATGAGGTGGTGGTATTGTATGAAATTGTACAGTGTGATTTGTATGGAAATGTATGCAGTTTAGAGAAAAGTAAGAACCTAACCATCAGAAGAGCGTAAGCAGAAGAACTTGTACATGCTATGTGAGACTGTACAAATCAATATTCAAAAAAAATGAGTAATCCACCAATTCACCAAATCCAAAAACCTAAAATAGTTCTGAATTGCCAGACTGTATTGGTTTATAGGTGTGTGTGTGTGCTTTAGGTTCAGTTCCATGTAAAATAATTACCAGTGAATGTTAATGTGATGTAAATTTGATTCCACAATTATCATGTTTGTAATATTAAAGGAAATACTCAATATAGTAAATCTTTTTATTGTCATTATAAAGCCACAGAATCACCTGCTGTTGCTATTACACTGCTTTCACGCTCCTCGTGTGTGTGTGTGTGTGTGTGTGTGTGTGTGTGTGTGTGTGTGTGTGTATGCTTGTGGTGTGAAACAGACCCAATTGCTGTCAAAAGCAAGGTTTTAAATATTCATCATTAATGCCAAAGCAGCTCTGGATTAAGTGCTTGTAGATTTAGCAGCACTAGTGATGCCCACCGCAGACAGGCCTGTTGAATTCAATCCGTTTGCTTCCTCTTTTATTTCAAGCAATCCATAGCTGTGTTTATTTTAGGTAAAATTGCCACCTACATTGCAAATGAATCACGCCACCCAATCCTTAAAAAAGATGAAGCATCTCCGGTTATCCGATCAAAGCTTTTAAATAGTAAAAACAGCAGCTGGCTTTGTCGTCAACCCGGATAAATCTATATTACAAATTGCTTTTGTGAGAACTGGATGAGCAGCCGATTTTTTTGTATTGAACTTTTGTCCTATTCAGTGACCACAGTGGGAAAAGGATACTGATCCGCTAGCAGGATCAATACAGACCCGGAACGCTCTCCAGCTCTCATTCTTCAACACACCTACCCACACACACACGCACGCACACGTTTTGTGGGAATACTTTAAACACACAGAAGGGCGAGATGGGCAGGTGTTTTTTTTTTTTGTCCCGTTCATCCGTCATGCAAGTGGACAGTGGGATAATGCACGTCATTTTAAACACAATCATCTCCGTTCATGTTGCGGTTCACGTGTGTCGCCTCATTACATGAAATAGCATGATGAGATGTGTGTATGGATTCATAACATTAAAATGTCAAAAGAATTTTAAAGAGTCCATTTCTCGCCCTCTTTCGCTCCTGTGTGAAATGAAGCAGTTTGTGTTGCCGTCTCTCTCTCTCTCTCTCTGTGTGTGTTGCTCTGATGGCATCATTACTCCTAAGTGCCCACCCTGGCACATCAGCTGTCAAATTAGCACGCTGCGTTTTAATGATTCACCTCATCTACCAAATAAAGCGTACCCATTGGCTCATTATTGATCTTCATTTACCCTGATTGGTCCCACTCGCTGGAATGGCACCGATTAAAAATCCTTTGGAAATGCACAGTCGGCGTAGAGATGATGGGTGAAAGTGGGCGCAGAGGGGGATAGAAGAGGTGCCGGCTAAATGCAAACATGATTGGCATGTTCCCAGTTGGTGTGCGCGGTGTCACAGGTCGCGGTGCCGTGTCTCCATGTCCTTCAGGCCTCTATTAGTGAGCCGAATGCAGCAGGCTTATGGCCGTCATAAAACTACAGTCCCTCACCATAATGGGCATTGACATTATCAGCACAGTCATTATACACACTCACTGCTAGAAAACAGCAACTGGCGAACTGGATAATTTGACTCATTTAAAAGCTTTTAAATGAGGCTTACTGTACGATTGAAGGTTTAATTGACTAATCGCATTATTTGAATGTTTCTACCTATGATATAGTTTCTGAAGTGCACCTATACTTCTGTGCACCTATGCTTTGTAATAATGCTGATTTAATGCTGCATGCCTAAATGCAACCTCAGCAGACTGATGTGTTTTAATGTAAGTGTGTATTTTGCGCAATATTGCTCATCTAATGGCGGTAAAGGCGAGACACACTTCTCTGCTTTCCTCAGACACTTTAATTAGAAGCTCCCATTAAAGGTAATACACATTTACCGTGAATGAGCCTGTCGTCCGCATCAAGTGATTGCATTCCTCTCCACCATCAGATGCTTTCCAAATGAGGTTCTGGAGGAAGAAAAAGAAAAAGGGAGAGAGAGAGGAGTAGGTGAAGATTTGAAGATTTGAAGATCGCAAGCATGAAGTTTGAAAATAATATTCTCATTCTCTCTTTTCCCCCAATGTGTTTTCTAAATTCATTTATATTAATGTCACAAATCTCCTAAGATGAGGGCAGATGTTCTCCCACACACGTTGCACCTGTGGGACTGGCGTTTTAATTTAGCCTGACTTCACTGCAATAAACTTTTATATCATTCTTTTATTAGGTGTTAATATTAGACTACCTCTCAGCCTGCTACGGCTTTATCCAATGACTTTAATAAGCACTACAGGCTTTTTTGGACTAGCAAAGAGGAACACTTACATTTCTACGTGTATGCTAACTTCCTTTTGCTCTTGGTGTTTAACTGGCAGATGCGTTTAATATGGATTGTCTATCCTGGATTCACGGTAGTGGAGAACATTTGGCTTTCGTTTTTAGGTTTTTATTTTGTACTCTGTTACTAGGAAGACTATCAGATGCTGGAAATTTTGTCACTGATTTAGCTGGTAACTTTAATAATTATGTTGTACAATCATGAGCTAATGAGTCTCATTAACACAGCGTTGTTTTTCTTTTCCAGGGCAGAGTCCATTTTTGATCAATAGCTTTTGTGACTCAAAACAAGCTGGATTCATTCTTTAATATTCTGACAGGCCTTCAGGTTTATGCTGTGGACACATCAAATATATTTAGTGAGATTTAAGCCTAGAGCCCCCAAAGGCAGAACTGCGAAAATGTAAAAAGCCTTTGTTCACCAGTTCTTACTGGGCTGGCTTCCTGTTGTCTGCTATATATTTCTCTCTCTCTGTGTGTGAGTGTGTGTGTTGCACCAGGAAATATTAAATTGTAACTGGAACAAGTCCATAGTGAGAAACCCCAAAACAGGCGCAGACACAGATGAGCAGAAGATGACTGCCATTCAGAAGTTTGCGATCAGTACTTTTTAATTTTTTATTTTATTTTTTAAAAGTGTCTTATGCTTACTAATGCTGCATTTATTTGCTCAAAATACAGAAATAATATAGCAATTTAAAAATAACTTTTATATCTTAATATTTTACATATATTTAAAATATTAAACATTTTATGTATTCAATTAATTTATATACATATATATATAAAAAAAATTATAATATAAAAAAAATTCTGTTATTTTAAAGCTAGTTGACATTACTCGAGTCTTCAGTGTCACATGATCCTTAAAAAATCATATGCTATAATATGCTGATTTGCTGCTCAAGAAACATTTCTTATTGTTATCTTTGTAAAAAAATTGTTGTGCTGCTTAATATTTTAACATTATAAATGTCTTCATTGTAACTTGCAGAACAGTAGAATGCTGTATTTGTGGCATCTACCAAAAAGGAAGATAATTGGATCAAATCTTGCCCTCTCGGATACATCATTCCTTACCTGTACTTCAAAGATGGCAGCATTTTTTTCCGAACCCACTCCTTCAAGCACAGGCAGAGCCATCTATGTCTTCTCTCCTGGGTAAGCTTTGTATAAACAATAAATAAACAATAATTACTTGTTTTCGCCCAGCTTATGATATGAAAACAGGAAGCAATTTTCAGCCTGAAGTAATAATACTGTGCTGTAAGTGCTACATTTTCGGCTCTTCTTCATTTTTAGTTTTATATGTTGAGTTCAGAATTAATTTACCATCAACATATTTCATTCCAAAGGCAACTTCCATCCTCGGTCTATAATAAACATTGTCCTGTCAGTGCAGACTATAAATGGGCTGTAGAAAATTGCAGGGGGTTTCTCTAATAGCGGTCAGGGTGAGCAGAGATGGGGCCCTGTCTGATGTAGGCATGCTGCCTGGTTCTTGAGCTCTCTTTGTTCCTGTGTGAGTGTTTTTCTATAGGGCACTAAACTTGTCTTTTCCCCAGCCTGGGAATATGAAGCCAACCTGCCAGAGGATTATTATGGCTGGAGAAATGGTCAAGCTTGATGAATCCAAAGGAAATTGGCTTTGAAACAGCCTCATCTGCTGGGTCAAAGCTATTACTTGCTATATCTTCTAAGTGGATTTTGAGTGTTGCAGAATTAGTTCAGAATTACCTCCACTGGACAGACATTTTGCCGCCTGCTTTTGTAAAGCCACAGCAAAATGATGGCCATTTGTCAGTAATTGCAGAAGTGATATTTTAATTATCCGGACATGCATATTGTCGGTGGTCTTCTCTATGTCAGTGTGTCAGTGTGTCACTGTGTGTGCTCTGTGGTTGACTGCGAGAACAGTATCTGAAAAGATCTGAATATTTTCTCTCTGTAGAGGTAATGCTAGGCCTGTTCATCATAGAGTGTTTTTTTGTATACATCATAACTTGCATTCAGTAGCATAATATAATATAATATAATATAATATAATATAATATAATATAATATAATATAATATAATATAATATAATATTTATAATAATATGATTATAAATAATCTGCTTATTTGAAAAGAAAATAATTATATACAGGATAATTGAATATGCTTATGTTGTATACGTATATTATAATAATATATTATTATTATTTGCTTGTATTTAAAATAATTGTTGCATGCATTTTGTGATGTACACACACATACACAATTATTATAATATATACTTAATTTGTTTTAAAATAGTTAGCTACATTTGTTTTAGTGCTTTTTTTTTATTGCGTTCCACAATATTTGCATAATAAGTTATGCAATGCAATGTACAGTATACAGTTTTGGTGTTTACTTTGCCCAAACTTTTTGGTGGCATATAAGTATGTTATTTTTTTGGAATATGCATTTTTTGCACCATATAATTATATTTATACTGTAAATATGTTTTATTTTTAAACATTCATACTTCAGTAATTGTTGTCTGCCGCTGTTATTGGGCAACTTTGCAGGCATTCCTACTGTGAGTTTAGGCCAGACATTAGTTTGGAAAGTATATTCAGCTTGACAGCTTGATGAAGCTTGACTTTTTTTTTAGCTCTCATGGTTTTAATATGTCAGTGCAGTGAGGGTTTTATGTGAGTGAGGGAAAGCTGGTACTTTCTGTACCAGCTTTAAAACAGGATAACAGAGTGTGGTTTGTCCCCTGTACCTTGCTGCATCCCATCTGTGGCTCCCTGCTGTTCCTACAACACCGACCAATGCATACACACACCTCATTATCTCTGAGTAACCTCAGCTGACAGGAAGAACTATTGCTTATGTAGTTTTGTTTGTGTTGTTGTGCATTGCATAAGCTCCTGCACTTGCATACTGAACTCTGTGTGTTTATTAGCAGGAGTCTAAAGTGGCCAGCCTCTCAGCTGAGCTGGCAGAGCTGCAGAACATGCAAAGAGGTCTATGGCAGGAGTATATACTCAGTTTTGATTGTAATGATAGTGACGTTTGGTTTTTAGTTAGTTTCCATTTACGACAGCAGCTTAATTAAGACATTGGGGGATGGATTCATTTCTACCTTGTACCATTTGTTG
Organism: Sinocyclocheilus grahami; assembly: GCF_001515645.1. Classification (NCBI taxonomy): domain Eukaryota; kingdom Metazoa; phylum Chordata; class Actinopteri; order Cypriniformes; family Cyprinidae; genus Sinocyclocheilus; species Sinocyclocheilus grahami. The sequence continues at coordinate 375,700 of NW_015505264.1, read as the reverse complement.
TCCTCTGCTGAATCATTCCTGACTCATTTTAATTGATTTTCAAGCATCTTACATCTCACTTCCCTTCCACTCTTAAGATTTTCTTTCTTAGCTTGTGAATGCTATTTTGCTTTTATAATTAAATTTGACTTAGTAAACATTTTCTGACCTGTGCTGTTAGCTTATGCAGAGGCCAATTACTGTGATCTGTCATGTGATCTGTCATTTGAACCTCACAAGCATCTAAAAAGTTTTCCAACCACATGAATTTACACTGCCATTCAGATTCAGATTTTTTTTTAAAGATATTAAAGGGTCATGTGATGATGCTAAAAATAACATTATTTTGTGTAATGCAGTGTGTTTGCATGGTTTAAGGTAAAAAAACAAACAAACACTATTTTCCACATACTGAACATTATTTTTGTTCCTCTCTGCCCCACCTTTCTGAAACGTGTCGATTTTTACACAGCTCATTGTTCTGAAAAGCACGGTGTGCTCTGATTGGCCAGCTATCCAGTGCATTGTGATTGGCCGAATACCTCAAGTGTGTGAGAGAAATGTTACGCCCCTTACCATATTTGGAAACACACAGCATCGCCACGACATGGTGGCGGCAGCAACAATACTACAGCAAGAGAAAAAGTTATCCTTTGCATAAACTTTTGGACAGTGTTATGCAAATCTTCCAACACAGTGATGTGAATATGTGGGTGTGTGTTTAAATGAGGCGTTTTGGGAAGGTGTGGGCGACAGTGTTGGGCAGTAACACATTACTTAGTAACGCGTTACTGTAATTTGATTACTTTTTTAGTAACGGAGTAATTTAACGCATTATAATTTTCAAAAGAGTAGCCTAATTAGAGTATAGTTACAAGCCGAGGTCTCTATACATTACTGCCGCGTTACATTGCTGACAGAATGCAATGTTTTATAATCTAGAGATTGTAAAAAGGTTGTAGCACACGCACTGTCGAGTCAAGTGCCAGTGGATTAGAGACCTGCTCCCGCGAGACCCGACGCAACAGAGTGCGGTGCGGGACAAGATGGGCGAGTGCTGGTGCGGGCAGGTAGACACTTGTGTGTGTGCGGGATGCGGGAGAATAAAATGATTCATGGGACTCCCGCAAAATAGAAATATCTAAACATAAAATATCTAAAACAAATAAATTGTTCTTCGACTATTGCACAAAAGCAACATGAACTAATATAAAATATAAACGATTGACAGGTGCAAGCGTGTGCAGAGTTTCTATTTAGGCTATAACACGTGTTTGCAGTGTTGAGCAATGCAGTGCTGAAATTTGCGTGCTCACGAATCCTCTCATTATAACACACGAATTGTAGACATTATGAAAGATTCATTATGCATATATTTATTGTGTTATAACAGAGATTTGTGAGACTGCGATGAACTGAGATGTCTTTTAGAGATTATAAATGCAGTGCTCATTGCTTGCATTCTGCCATGCCAAACCATGCAAGCAGCAGCCGCTTGCTTTAGTTAAAAATAACAGTGTTCTGTGAATGTTGATGCTTTAATAACAAATATTTATCGGGAGCATGTATGCTGAGATTTCATCAATTTCATGGAGAAAAAAGTAACGTAACTAGTAATGTTACTAATTACTTTTGAAATGAAGTAAGCAGAACAGTAACACGATTACTTTTAAAAGGAGTAATCAGTAATTTGATTAAAGTTTTAGAGTAACTTGCCATAAAGTAATCAGAACAGTAACATGATTACTTTTAAAAGGAGTAATCAGTAATCAGTAATTTGATTACATTTTCGGAGTAACTTGCCCAACACGGGTGGGCAACAGGCCTGTAACCAAGGCAACCGAGGTCCGGACCTCGGTAAATTTTTCATGTTCAAAAATAAAATTTGTTCTTTGAATGATTAATTTGCTGTTAAACTCCTCAAATGAATGCCTGCGTGGCATGTATAATTCAGTTTAGACAGTTTGCAAGAATGTTTAGCATCCCTGTTCATTGATACAGTATATTATGTTTGGATTAAATGAAACCATTAGACAAGTGATCCTGATATAAGTCAAGTGAAAGAGGGTGGCTGGAGTTAGAATGCAGTTTTAGAAATAGCTTGTATGGAAGAAAAAAAATCGTCTGTCTCCTTGAAAGAGGAAAAAAGTTAGCAGGCCCGTAACTAGCTATGAGGCTGGTTCAAAAATAAAAATTTGTTCTTTGAATGACTAATTTGCTGTTAAACTCCTCATATGAATGCCTGCATTACATGTATAATTCAGTTTAGACAGTTTGCAAGAATGTTTAGCATCCCTGTTATGAAAATGATCGCTGCGAGACGCTAGTGAACGAGGCTTGACAGAGTTGTGAGTGATTGCCCTGTTGCCAGATCCACCTATTATAAGTATTTTTGGACTTGTCTTTTCCACTTAATTTAACACTTTAGAAAGTTAATAAAGTAGGAATTTGCCGTTTAGAGTCAGCAATATATTTATCTTATCCTATTTGCAACAGATTGGAAATATTCAGTTTAGACAGTTTGCAAGAATGTTTAGCATCCCTGTTATGAAAATGATCGCTGCGAGACGCTAGTGAACGAGGCTTGACAGAGTTGTGAGTGATTGCCCTGTTGCCAGATCCACCTATTATAAGTATTTTTGGACTTGTCTTTTCCACTTAATTTAACACTTTAGAAAGTTAAAATAAAGTAGGAATTTGCCGTTTAGAGTCAGCAATATGTTTATCTTATCCTATTTGCAACAGATTGGAAATAATTTTTATTTATTTTTAGCTTTTTGTTTGTTTTAGCATCAATATCTGGCAACACTGCATCGCCGGCACTAAAAGGGGTCATATGATGCGATTTCAAGTTTTTCTTTCTCTTTGGAGTGTTACAAGCTGATTGTGCATAGATAAGATCCCTGAAGTT
>NW_015505264.1:368969-371702 GCF_001515645.1 Sinocyclocheilus grahami | reverse complement strand
GAGAGGGTAACATCACAGTGGAGTCAGTTGTCTTAACCGTGGCTTGTGGACTTCACACATACCAGCTTCATCACTGTGTCTGTCACGCGACTCTGTTCCCCTTTCGGGCTCTGTCTTTACATTTATTTTGAAAGATGAAGCTCGCGATTATGGTACGGGGCGTTACATTTCCGACGAGTGCTTGCGGTGTTCGGCCAATCACAATGCACTGGGTCAGCTGGCCAATCAGAGCAGACTGCGCTTGTCGGAAGGAGGGACTTTGTAGAAAACGAAGCGTTTGAGAGAGGCGGGGCATAGAGGACCTACAATAATGTACAGTATTTGAAAAATTATGTGTTTTTTGAACATTAAAGCATGTCAACATATTCTGTTACACCAAATACACAAAATAATGATCTTTTAAAAAGCATTATATGACCCCTTTAAACTGAAAGCAATCAAAAAAGCCCATTGACAGGTTTTTGCTGACAGGATACGACATTCTGTAAGGGAAACGCAAAAATGATCATGATATTATCTGTCATAAACGTTATGTCAAAAACAGTAGCATTTAACACTAGTACACACAGATCTGTAGAACAAGTAGGTTACAGAAGGAAATGAAATATGCAAAAACTAGCCATGAAGAAGTCTATGCCATGTCATTCAGTATAGTTACATTTTCACAAATCATGCTATAAACTTTCATAAGAGCACTAGACAAAGTTATTGTAGTTATGTAGCCTATTGTTGCAATAAACAACTGATAAAATTATCCACCCTTAAATATAGTAAAGTATTAACACATTTTGATGCAATAAATACCCTATTTAAAAATAATCATCCCTCCAAAACAGAGAAAACATCTTTCACAAACATCTACATGTCTGTCTCCTTTAAAGTGTTTATAGTGTATATAATGAGTTGTAGTTGTAGGGGTTATTATAACACAATTCTACGTCCACTATTCTAATTCTACAATAACGGACCTCACTAATTTTCAAAGCCTGGGTACGCCCATGGTGGGCGAGTCTTAAATTTATAAAGAATATCTCTTTGGGTTTGATACTTTAGTCTTTGGAACTTTATGGATCGTATATATGCACGAACAGCTTGTAACACTGCAAAGAAAAAAGGAAAACTTGAAATTGCATCATATGACCTCTTTAAGATTTTATTAAGGATTTTATTGAAGACTGGAGTAATGACTGCTGAAAATTTAGCCTTACTATCACAGGAATAAAAGACATTTTAAAGGGGTCATCGGATGCTCATTTTCCACAAGTCGATATGACTCTTAGGGTCTTAACGAAAAGTCTATAACATACTTAGGTTAAAATTTCTCAATGGTAGTGTAAAACAACACCCTTTACCCTGTCAAAAACAGCTCTTTTCCATAGACTGTATAAAAACATGGATGTAGTGTCCGTGATGTCACCCGTAGGTTCCTGAAGAGCATTTTTTTTTAGCTCAAAGTGGCAGCGAGTCACCGTGCATCACTCCCGATAATCGAAAATGGGCAAAAAGGCGGGAGCTGGTTGCTGAAACCACGCCCACCTAGCTCGACGGTGGTGACAGCAGCGGCAATTCACCTGTCACTCAAGTGGCCACGCCCTTAATTATGCAGAACTTTAAGGCTTAATATAATTTAAACGGATGAAAAAAAATCAGCCCCCTCACAGTTGTCATGAAGGGCAAAATTAGCTATATAAACCAAAATAATTTTTTGACCCAGGCTGTAAACACGTTTTTTTCTGCTGAAAATTTGCTGCAGCCTGTAGCACGATGACGTAGCTGGATCAGATCCAATACGTATTGGATTTTAATGCGCATGCGCAAAGTGGGGCTGTCATTGAAGCTAGTATTTAATGTAAATTAAACTGTAATTACGAGATATAGGTGTGTTTCATAGGCTTACACAAATTATATTGTAATTACGAACAATAGGTGTGTTTCATAGGCTTACACAAATTATATTATACTGTGATTTTAAACTAGTAGTGTATGTCAAGATAGTTAGATAGTTCTGTCAAAAATTCGTTCATGAATCAAATATTATTTTATGTTCTCACTCTCTGTGCTATACGTGACAGAGTATTAAAAAGTTATAGTCCTACTAATATATGCGGACATAATTTTTATACCATATAAAAATAAAAAAATGAAAAACAATCCTGTCAGTCGGGGTTCCGTATATGCATATCAGTCATTTTACAGTGCTTGTTGTATCCTTATAATAATGGATACAGCATTGATGTGCATCCTGGCAATAACATATAAATTGCAGGCTATTCAAAAAATAAATAATTAAATAAATAAAGCTTTGAAGTTGCCGGTATAGACGAAAACATCGCGGATGAATTTAGACATTAAAGTTTTTACATTGTAATGTAATGTAGGTCATCGTGTAGACATGTAATGTAGGTCAAAATCCCTTGCTACATGTACTGCGTTAGACTTCACTTAGACCAAGTCGTTAGACTAAGTCGCTGTGGATAAAAGCGTCTGCAAAATGATAAAATGTAAATAAAAATATTAATTTATTCGAGACCTACTACAGCGCACGCGCGTAAAATATCCACTACGTAGTGGATATAGTTCAGCTACGTCATCGTGCTACATGCTGCAGCGAGGACCTCTTGGAAAATTTGGGCATTTAAACATGGGGAGTCTATGTGATTGACTCCCTTTTGCAGCCAGCCTCTAGCGGCCAGCTGACGAATTACAGTTTAAGTCACTTCCGTGTTGGCTTCA
>NW_015505264.1:362453-368856 GCF_001515645.1 Sinocyclocheilus grahami | reverse complement strand
GTTGCCTCTTGCTCTTTCCACAGCAAGCCATTTCAGTGCATTTCCCTTTAAATGCTAATGAGCTCTGCTATCCCCGCCCCTCTCTTCTGTGGGGTGACGCTCAGCTTTCTGAGAGACTGTAAACTTTAGCCGCATTCATCGTGAAACTTGCTAACTAGCACATTATTAGCAAAGGCAATTTTCAGAATTCATTAAAAAAACTTATACTCACTTCTTCTGGAGGTGAAGCTGGATCACGAATGATTTGCATGAACATAGACACATTTAGGCAGATCTGGGAACGCATTCCCTTCAAAAACAAATGTACTCCACTGCGTCTTCAGCGGCTCAGATGTCGGGAGTAAATGACGACTGCTACGTACATTATTACATCCAACAACAAAACACCTCAGTCGCTTAGGTACGGAAGTTCTAAGCGGCCATGCATTTTTTTTTTACATTTTGTTCTTTATTTCCCAGCATGCAACTGTGGAGTGTGAATGCTCACTGTATTTGCTTGTTTAGAGAATGCAAGGTCATAGTTGAGAAGAGAAGTCCTAAACTGCACAAAACACCTGGAGAACTCAAATCTTCCTTCACCTTCAGACACAGCTCTTCTCCATGCAAAGGTACAAGTGCGCTTCATCTGTCGTTGTCTTCCTCCTCTTCACCTTTCACACGTTTCTTCTTCAGCTACAGGCGGACACTCACAGTCATGTGTGTTGTCTTCATTCACAGGTTTGAAGGTCAACTTACTGTTGTCTTCTGTCTAAGTTATTGTTCTTCCAGCACACAGTTTTCCCTGCTTTCATAAAAATGGTTCAGTCTGGGTGTTTGTGTATGGCTAACAGTAAGAAATAAACATCTTTTGAGTAAAGCCACTCCAGTAAAGACAATAGAGGGGTGCATAGAGCTGACTTAAAAGCCCTAACGAACACATGGGCCATGCACAACAGCCGTGAAGGCCGAGCGCATGCTTTCACCCCATTGTAGTGCGACTCAGAACGGGTTTGGATGGACCTCCTCCCCTTTCCTTTTGCAATCACGCATCAGCTTTTACTGAGGTCTATTTACCATCCGCTCCTGATTGAAAACACTCATCCTCTTTGATTGAAAAAGGCCACACATATCAAGACGGAAGGACATACCATCCCTGAGAGCTGATTGGCTGTGAGGAAGAGAGCCCTACAGCACACTCTCGTGAAGGGCATTTTGGACTTGTTGTATAGGGCTCGTTTAATTACTTTACCCAGCCCTGTTTTAAAGTATCTCTCATTCTGTGTCTCCATCCCGCCAATTATTCATCACTGAAGTGCCGTTACTAAGGCATTAGGTGGTCGCCATGAAAATTGTTGCTGGTACTGGAGCAATTAACGAATCCATTAGTGTTATCTGTAAGGAATCGCATGCTCTCTGACTGCTCTTGGTTTTTTAAAATGTAACTGTGCCGGTGCCACGAGGACACACGCATACACTTGTACTGTACATCGGGGCAAGTCTTAATCCATCACGTTTTCTACTTGTCAAACTTGTATGTTTAATTTAGCAGTGTGTCATTATTAATATACCTATTTAACTAATTCATCATCTGAGGAGCCTTTTAATTAGTGGAATAGATACATTTTTAATGCTGTGTTTAACAATACATGGCTGCCATATTTTAATTCAAGTAGTAATTATGTTGATGATGCCTCCCTGAGCATGCTGGAGCCCGAGGCCTCTTATTTCAGCTTTTGTATGTGATTAAATATTTAATTGCTGAACATAAGCAAATGTCTAATCGTTTACGTTAACATGTTCAGTTTTTTCTTTATTAGTAGAGCATCACACGGACATTTGCATACTTTGTCAAACCCCCTAACACTCTGTAAACCATCGCTTTTCATGGTAGTTTTTCAAACCTGTAGAAGATCACATGACAGCAATTGACTGGGATAGTACCTACTACTTTTAGTCAGGGGACACACTTTGAGTGTCCTACATTGTGTTGGCACCGATAGCCTCGTGGGCAGCGCGATGAAATATAGCACCGCTGCACTTCAGGCGTGTTCAAATTCCAGCTCGTGGACATTTCCTAATCACACCTCTTTTTATTAGCGCAACACAATGGAAACAAGTCACAACACAGTGAAAACAAGCCGCAACACAATAGAAATATGTCACAACACAACAGAAACAAGCTGCAACACAACGGAATTAGCACAACACAAAGGGAAAACAATTCGCAACACAACAGAAACAAGCCACAAAACAACGTAATTAGAACAACACAACAGAAACAAGACACAGCACAAGGGAAACAAGCCGCAATACTATGGAAACAAGTCACAACACAACGAAATTAGCACAGCACAATGGAAACAAGCCTCAACACTACAGATACAAGCTACAAAATGGTGAAATTAGCACAACACAGCAGAAACAAGCCGCAACACAATGGAAACAAGTCGCAACACAACGGAAACAAACTGCAACACAGTGAAAATAGCACAACACAACGAAATTAGTCCAATGCATTGTGTTGTGGTGCTTTTGTTGTGTTATGGAGATTTCGTTGTGTTGTGCACTACTGGGCCACCATATAAGCATGCACCTAGCAACTGCATAACAACATACTAACAACCCCTCACAAAACCTGATGCCCTGGCAACCATAATTAATGCCCTGTTTTCCACAGGCAAGCACCACTCACATTTTCTTCAGGAAATGTACAAATCTCCTTAATATTACTAAGAATTCTAGTGAATCATGCTTTCTGTATGCACTCTAGTTGTCTGTTGATTCATCTTCAGTTAAGATTCCAGTAAGTGATCAGTCACTGGAGACGTCCAATGCCTTCACACATGCCCGTATTCATCTCCAGCCTGTCTCCCTTTTTTCTTTCTCCACTCTTTCCATCTCTATCTGTATGTTTTGGATTAGAATAATTCTTTAACCCGTATCTCTGGTGAAAGTGGAAGCCTTCCCATTTTCAAGCTTGTGGTGTCAATAGCTGCTGTTTAATCCCCGATCCCCCGAGCACCAGAGGTTGACACATGATACAACAGAATTGTCTTTATTTCAGTGGCGGAGTGACTCTAATCCATGCAGATGTGAGACCATTCAGTCTGAGGTAAATAAAATTGACACAAATCACTTTTGGATCCGTGTGTGTGTGTCGCAAGGGGAAAGCAAGAGCGTGATATACAAGACAGCTTGCATCTGCATTGTCAGCACTGCTTTTTTCACTGCAAAAAGGGGTTTAATATGCAAAAAGGCAGTGAGGGGTAAATGTGTAAGTGTGTATGAGTGAGAGAGAGAAATTGAGTGGTCTTACGAGCAAAAGGTGCTTAACTCCACAAAGCTCTACAGCACTATTCAACAGCTATTCAATGCCACTGCCAAGATTAAAAACCTGCATGTTCAGAGTCGTGTCATCCTATAGATCCTCATCTGAGTTGTAAGTCAAGCATAAACTACCATTTGAATGTTTACAGAATATTCACATGCTCCACTTTCCTGTAATTTAACTCATATCTTGTCCTTATGCTTTAAAAAGTTCTTCACATGCAAAAAAAAATAAAAAGTCCATGATTGGTTGCATATAAAATCTCTAGTTGGTTTAATGAAAGTGCTGTAAATAAGTCATGTTGAGTGGCGACTAGAGTGGTACAAATAGAAATACATACGTTCAGGGGGTGGAAAGGCAATGTAAATGCAATTTATGTTAATTTTTGTTAATAAATTTACATACATTCATACATTTTATCAGTTGCACTGTTTCAAAGCATGGCAAGCTGCCTATGTAGGCAACATTTTAATCCACTTTTGGCATCAAAGCTGTTTCAAAAGGTTGGCAATTTAACTTACCTCCCTTTAGATGATTTTAAAGTAACATCGTATGAATTCTTCACATATAAGTCAGTCCCATAATGCACTGCGACCAGCTTAGTGAAAAAATAACTCCAAGATGACAGCACAGGTGAGAGATATCTTAATTATATATTTTTTGAAATGATATTTTACCTAATATTTGTGTGTTTGATGTGTTTTATACATACTTAGAGTGTTACATTGTTATCTTAGCAACATGCTAACATCAGTCTCTGTTATAATCAATTATGTCTCCTTTGTGGAGTGCTTTTTCTGTGGCATGAAGAGTTGTTTGTGGAGAGTTCAAAATCAGTTACTTATATTAAGTTTCAATGATGGATAGGATGCTGCCTTAGAAGGGAGCTGACTAAGTAGACAGCAAGACGGCTCACTATGTTTTTGGAACAGACGTGGGCTGTGTCTGAAAATTGCATACTTTCTCAGTAGGTATACTTTTGAGTAAGTACTTCACGACTGTTGCTCCATATGTAATCCAGATGTACCTGAATATAAATTACAGTATACACCAGTCATTATGCTGTCTTTGTCATGTGACCTACTCTGGTTCCCTTAACAAAAACCCAATGGATTTTTCAATTGGCTTTTTGATTATTATTGAAAATAATCTCTGTGAAAATATCTTGAGCTTGAGTTAAAAGGTTAGTTCACCCAAAAATGAAAATTCCGTCATTAATTACTCACCCTCATGTCATTCTAAACCCAATTTTTTTTTTTATGAAATCTAAGAGCTTTCTGACCCTGCATAGACAGAACAAAAATATGTCATCCCTGCAGCTCTCTATTGAATGCACACTTCAGAATTTCACCAGAGGTTGTAGGTCACTCAGGCACGTTTTGTCTACTTTTTTATGACTACTGTGAACTCAGACATATTACTCTTTTCACATACTGTTTTTGCCTACTGTATACAGGGAAGTATGCATATCCAGATCTATTGTGCATGTTTCCTGGAAATGAACACATGATGTGTTTTGTAAAGACAAATGGCTGCTATCCAGTCTTCCTACTGTCCACAGCCCTAAAACCAACTCTTTACTTCCTTCTGAAGCTTGTGATGATGTGTCTGAGAATGTATGTGACCACTTGTGCCATTTTGATCGATAGATCTATAGATTTCCTTGGCTTCACACTTGTGAAATCTCATTAGACTGTTGCCATAGAATAATTTCCGTGGCTTTGAGCCTTTGCAGGCGGCCATGTGAACACATTGGGAGGGGACGCCTCGCATCTCGAAGCGTGAATGTGCGTGTGTGGCACAGTGGTGAAAAATATGGGATATATTAACAAAAGAGCTGAGCCCGCCTTTAACATACATTAGACAAGGTCCTCTAAAGCACTCTGTAGTGCAGCAGTAATTGACACACTATAGTGAACACTATGTGTGTTTCCTTCTCTCTTAATCGCCTTTCTTTAAACTCTCTTCTTGGTTTGATTCTTGCTGCCTCTCTCTTTCTCTCTGTGTCTCTCTCATCCGTCTCTCTCTGTAGTTGTGCATACAGAAAGCCACTTATTGGTGATTACCCAGGAGTGGATTTGGCTGCAGAAGGGAAAGTGATTTTGCTGTGTTGGCTTTGATGAGGCAGAATAAACTGTCAAACATATGGGGGCAGGTGACAGCGTGATGGACATAGCCAGGGCAGAGAAAATCGTAGCAGATTAGCACTCCCATATTTATTAACCATCAGTAAGGGAGACTGAGAAACAGACAGGCTGGGAGGAGATATGCCTTGTCATCTAAGAAGACAGAAATAGTCTTATCAGTTTACTCAAGGCTCCAAACTGAACATTTGCATTCTATACGCATTGATATGTTTTTACATAGATCTAAAAGTCTCATTTGAACATATTTTCACTTATTTTCCTGTTGATTTTATGGTAAACAATGTATGGTAAAATGGCCCCATCATTTATACTGTTACTTATAGTTGCAGTACCTGTTTTGGTTTGATATTAATTGCATTATATTCATGCAATAATTATAAGGATTATTTAATTGGATATCTTTCAATTAAAAACATAGTCCTGAAATAGTGTATTTAATTAAATAATGTCAATTAAATGTACCTCATTAAATGGGATTAAAAAATATAAATAATAAATAAATTATTTATTATAAATAAATTTTAAAAATATATATATATTTTTGGATGATGAATAGGAAGTATAAGAGAACAACATTATTTGAAACTGAAATCTTTGTTAGAGCCCTGCCATTTTTTGCCATTTTTGCTATTCAGCCTCAAATTTAGGCCCTAGCCCGGCACTGGCCCAAGACGCTCAAACCCTAGCCCTGCCCTTGTCCGACAGCTTATCAGAATTACCGGCCCGAGCCCGTCTTTTTTCCCCTTCTCCCAAAACAGCTTATACTACTGTTTCAGATATTATAGTTCAGTTAATGTATGTAATGGCAAAGTGATTATGTAATGGGGAAGTCGTGGCCTAATGGTTCGAGAGTCGGATTCGTAACCCAAAGGTTGTGGGTTCGAGTCTCGTACCGGCAGGGGTTGTAGGTGGGGGGGGGGGATGTAAAGGGCTCTCTCCCCCCTTCAAT
>NW_015505264.1:316432-362187 GCF_001515645.1 Sinocyclocheilus grahami | reverse complement strand
GCACCGACCCCCCAACTGCTCCCCGGGCGCCGCAGCATAAATGGCTGCCCACTGCTCCGGGTGTGTGTTCACTGCTGTGTGTGTGCACTTTGGATGGGTTAAATGCAGAGCACTAATTCCATGTCACTTCACTTCATTATATTTCGTTTAGTTTTTTTATTAAGTTAATTTAGAAAAATGTTTGGAGCAGTTTTTGTTTGTTAAATATACGTTTTTGTTTTTTAAAGTAGGCCTAACGACCAAGCGGCAGACAGTGAGCTGATCATAGCCTATGTTTGATCAATTTAGCCTTCTCAAATCATCACGACTTGCCTAAAATAAAATCTATAGATATAAAACAGTTCAAGCATATAACAATGTTTAAACATTAAACCTAGATAAATGTGTGCTATAGCTATATCCAATAGTTTGTGCGGAGAGTGGAAGCTAAAGCGTGCTTTGCAGGACATGGAGGCGCCAGCGCGATCACTTGCATTTTTTTTCATTGGAAACAACTTAAAATACGTTGTCATTTTTGCTCATAAAGTTAAGAGTAATACATCATTGTAAAGGGAACTGTAAAGGGTCTACTTTTATTGGTGTGCACTCACAATATCAACAAAACGTTGTGTTTTTATAAAATAAAGAAAACAAACATGATGCGCTTTCTGCCGTCTCGGTCTTGAACAGGAGTGCTTCACAAAAATAAACAAACTCAGCGAATACATGACTCACAGACACGATAAATATATCTATTGAAAACTTCAAATTACTACTTAATGAAATAAAACTAATCGAAAACAAAAACTCATCTAATGAGCATCTAATGAGATAGCGAGTCAGGATCTTCATCTTTGCAACACAGACTCAGAAAACACTAGTTATTTAGTAAATAATTCAAATAGCCTATCTCCTTACTATTTCCCCCGATACATTCATGGTAATTACTTTTGCCGATGCTTTCTGGCAAGGTTTAGCCTATTGCGTGCATCTAAACGCAGAACTCTTCAGCTGTGCTGACGGCACACATGCTGCTGCTGGCGGGACACTAAACCCCGTCGAGCCGCTCTTGACAGTCACGTCAGCACGTTCTCGTGTTGTTTCCACCAACGTGCCAATTTTTTTCATCACTAATCGATGGCTGTTTAAAATATAAAAATGAGAAGCCTAAAACAGGCCCGAGGCCCAGCCCAAACTATGACGTAAAAAAATTGGCCCAAAACCCCCGAATCTTTGTTAACATTATAAATGTCTGATCATTTTAATGTATTCTTGCTGAATAAAACTATAAAAAATAAAAGCATATAGATATTTATTTATTGCCATTACAGGTATTTATTTGACATGTTCTGGAAAACGGATAATAGTTTTGCTAGGTTTACCCCAAGGGTAGGTGTATGGGGTCATCTTACCCCAGTAATGGATGAAATGGCCCCGTATCGTGATTTTTTTTTTGGACTAAGCAACTGGTTTTTATTTCAAAAGTATGTTTATTAATATGGTTTTGGTTGGCCCATAACCATACTAATGCTAGACGCTAAATTATCCAAACTGAACCTGTTTCATCCACATTTGTGTGGTGAAAGTCACCTACAAAGAATGAGATCTTATAATGTCACGCCATGTTACCCCTGTGCTGCAGGATCTGCAATCAGATCTCACTTTAGTGAACAACATTGTCTTCTCTTTCATTTTATTGTACACGATGCTGCTACACAGAATTCTGTACAACCACACACACACATATCTTGCCCACCCCCCATTAGGAGAAACAATCTAAATGTTAAACAGGTTCCCTCCTGAAATGGTCCGCATTCCCCCTCCTTTGAGAAATTTGGCCTGTGGTGCTTTTGTCAAGTTGCCATTGTTCTGTCCGACACACATGGAAACAAAAGAACGATGTGCAATTTGGACCTAATCATAACATCTGTACTTCACTGCTATTTACATTTTCTCTATCAAGGCGGAGAAGAAATGTTAATTTTAGATGGGTCTTTTTATGAGTGGTAATTACTGTCATTAAGAACGCTCGAGAGACTCCGGGGGAGCCGGGACTGAGATGTAGTTTGACGTGTTGTATAATTAATACTGAATTAATGTCTTATTTTATGTGGCGCTGGAAGAAAGGCCCTTAACAGCTTTGAGAGGTGGCTTGTGCCATTGTCACTGCACTGCATCCAAGAGAACACACACACACACACTTACACACACATACTGTAAATCAGGGTGGTCCAGTCGCGTCTTTTTGTTTGTGTCGATGGGTTTGTTACTGCGAGGGCTCACTGGCTGTTATTGTCTTGTTTTATGTAGTAAAGCTGTCTGGCACCTTCAAATCTGGACGTTCGAAACATTTTGTTTCTCCCTAACAAATTGTACCATGTTTTTACTATAATGATGTGATTCCGATTCATACAAATTGTATATTCAGTACTAATATGAGATATGGCATGGAGACTCAAAATCTCAAAATACTGCTTCACTAACAAAAAGTAAGTTTATATATATATATACTACAGTACTGTTTTGTGATTTACTGCCCTTGAAAAGGAACCATAAAAAATGGATCTGTTTCTACAGTTCTAAAGAAGGAACTCAATCTCTCTCTCTGTGTGTATTTGTGCTCTTTAGATGAGTGAGTGTAGCAGTGCTCCAAGCTTATAGCTACAGTACAGCTGAAGCAGCTTCAGAAACCTGTCAGAGCAGCATCCAGAGAGCCAGAACTGGGACCTACTGTTGGAGGAGTTTGACTTCAGGGCACAGGAGGTCACAGGTCAGAGAACTACTCTCAATCTTGCTTTGTTTCTGCCCGTACTTTTAGATGTTGCACTCACAAACACAACCTCTCTGGTCTGGCACACTGTACACCTGTGTGTGGGCTGCCCTCCAGGCCACAAACACAACCAAACACTGACACTTCTCATGATTTTAGAGGTACTGTAGCACATCCTTTGGTCACTTAGATATGAACATGCTAATGACATATGCTCAGAAACCGATCATTGTAGCCATTTTTACACTAAAGCCTTTTGTTTATTGCATTCTGACATAATTTTTATTTTTTATATTCTCTTTTATTTATTTTTTGTGAGAAGTATGCACATTTTTCTAACAAATTCTCATTGCCATAATGCATCTGGCCATTTTTGTTATTCAGTTTTATTTCATTTCCCATGAATTCTCATTATTCTTAATGGAGATGCTTATTATGTATTGCATTTTTTTCTATTTAATCACAATAAAATACTGGGTACTATAGTTACTGGGTATTATAGAATTTAATCATATTTTTTTATTTTTAATCTTACATTTTAATTTTAGGTAAATATTTGCAATTGTTTTATGTGTTTTTGTGATTTTTATTGTTTTTGATTTACTATTCAGATTTTATTAATTATTTTATTTTTATTTATTTCCATTTTAATATATCTTATTTCAGTTAGTTGCCAAGACTACATTTCTAATTTTTGCTTAGTTAATAGTTTTTTATAAAAATCATCTAATATTTTATTTATTTTAGCTTTATTTCCATTAAGAAACCGTTTTTAAGATTTTTAGTTAATAATAATAACCATAGCAGTAAGCGCAATTTATTCAAATGACAAATTGTAAAGTTTTTCTGTTGACTTCAAGACATCAGATTATGATGGATGAACAATATATTATTTTTTATTATAGTACAAGTCATAAATTAAAGGTTGTATACCAATCAAAATTGAGAAGGAATATGCTTAATTATCACGACAATGTCAGAAAATCTTATTCTATCTTATTCATTTTCTTTATACAAACCATAACTTTTTATCTATTACTTTAGATTTTGAGATGAAATCTGACCTAGACGTCGTCTTAACATGTTTTTATGAGATTTACCAAACTAGAAACATTATAGGGTTATACATCTCGCAGTCAGCAAATTCAGAATATAGTCAGCTCATAACCTAGGACGATAATACAACATTGAACACTCTATTCAAAGGAATTCCTGGAAAACCTGTTAGCGACCAGTTTTATGGCACTCGTCGTGTGTTAGAATATGAGATCAGATTCCAGCACATGTACTGCTCTGTAACAGCATTTCTTTGGAGATGACTGAGATGTACCTACAGGAGGTGAGATAACTGACAAACCAAATGCACACGCTGATAACTGAAATTGCTTAATCTCCATTTTAATCATCATGAGCTGCCACCTCTAGGTCTCTGTTCTCTCTTTCTCTCTGTCTGTTTCTTCTTCTCTTTCCTTCCCTCTCTTCCCCATTTGCTCTCTCTCTCTCTCTCTCTCTCTCTCTCTCTCTCTCTCTCTCTCTCTCTCTCTCTCTCTCTCTCTCTCTCTCTCTCTCTCTCTCTCTCTCTCTCTCTCTCTCTATATAATCAGCGTATGGAGCGCTGGATGTAGCATATATTCACACGGTGCAGCCATGCATAGAACTGCCCCCATTAACTTAATATGCACAGGGTCCAGTGTTCATACAGCCTCTAGCCATTAGACTGAAAATCATGTAAAACATTTGACATGGAACTTGAGAATAGCCACATTATGGAAAAATGGAAAGAAGACAGAAGAATAAATGGCCGATTGAATTGAGTCATCATTTGAAGTTCCCCTCTCTCTTTGTGAGTGTTTTGAACTGCGTAATTCTCACAAGTGGTGTCTAGACAGAGTATGTAGTGACTGTCTCAGAGTCCTAGCAGTTTCTGGAGAAATATTAGGGGTCATGAATCACTTCGGCACACAGCAGCGCTTTATATGCACAACATATGGCTTACAGAACATTCAGGGGATTCTCTCTTCCTCTCCCACTTCCTCTTTCACTCTCTCTCTATCCCTCACTTTCACTGTCTAATTTTTTTTCTCTTTGCCTGTATGCCTCCCATGCTCTCCACTGTTAAAAAAGTTATTTGGTTACTGGTCTCTGATATGGGATTGTAGGTGGATAAATAGATAGCTTAAATGGATAGTTTAAGCAAACATTAACTAGCAAAAATTAAAGAGTAAAAAAAGTTGTTTAGTATAATGTTCAGGCTGCTCTTTTGTATATAATAATAATAATAATAATACAATATGTGTCTGTGCATGTGAGAGTAAAGATGTGTTACTTTATTTTTTATTTTTTACAATATCTTTATCAAATAAATTCAGCCATAATAAGTGGAAGAGATTTTTTTTCAAAAATATTAATAATAGTAATAATGATAATAATAATAATAATGACAATAATAAAGCTTACTCGCACACATTTGTCTTAACAGTACTCTACAGTGTTATGAGTCATGTTTTGCAAAAACAATAATACAAAATACAAGGAAGTTAAATAAAAAAAACTGTTTTTAAATAAAAAATGTTTTTTTTTTTTTTTAGTTTCTATTTAATTGAATCAAAAAATAAATGTCAGTGAGTCCGTGCCATCTGCTTTTGTTTCAGGAGGGGTCCCAGTATTTTGATTGAATCCAGTTATGAACTTCGATCATTTTTGCAAAATGTTCAATACATGTATGCCTTCTAGGAGAGACAGAGAAGAAAAACCTCTCACCTGACACCCATGTACGCTCTCAACAGGACTTGTTGTGTACTTGGAGCCCAGTAGAAAATCAGGATCAGGAGCTCTGTAATTGAATTCACCTGATTAGAATTCCACCCCCTCGAGAGTGCGGGAGTCACATGTATGGTTAGCATAATAAACAAGAAAATCTGAGACATGGGAATGCGGCAACCACTTCTTCCAAGCATACTGAATCAATTAATAGCATGTAGAAGGAAACCCTGATTATGTGAGCAGAGAGCCGGGCCAGCGAGAGAGGAGACTGGATTCTGGGCCGAGGTGGTTATTATTAGTGATGGAGAGAGTGTGTGTTCATATAGTGTGTTTTTTGGGTGTGCTTTGATCCCGTCTCTCCCTCGCACAGCTGCAACGGTTAAGCTGGGCCCTGGAGGAATCCCACGTAGACACTGTTCACCTCTGCCAGGAGTGCACACCGCTGGTCAGCAACCTCAGTCGCTGGATCAAAGAGCACAAGTATGTGGAGCTACCTCAACATGGACACGCTTAAATGCGCACACACCGTGTCCAGAAGTTTTCCATTGACATTACCAAGTTCCCAGAATTCTCACGTCCCTCTTGTGTGTCACATGGATACTAGGGCTGGGGGATATAGTTAACAAATCTCAATATTTTTCAGGCTTTTGACATTATTCAAAAGATTTCTTAAAATGTGTTGGCTCTGAAATGACTTTTTAATCATTTTGCCCAGACAGCCATTATACTTAAAGGGATAGTTCACCCAAAAATAAAAATCCTGTCATCATTTAGTCACCAAACCTGTTGAACACAAAATAAAATATTTAGAATAATGCTGGTAACCAAACAGTTGACGGTAGCCACTCAGTACGGTATTAATATGATTGTTTAAGAATCTACCATGTAAACAGAGTTTTTTTATTACTTTAATGCGGCTAAAGTCATACTCGAAGTAAACACAAATCGAATTAAGACACGTGGAGTATTCCTATTTTAGTTGCATTATCAAAGTGCAGTATAGTCATGTACACACATTAATCACACTATTACCATTGTGTAGGACTTTTCGCTGCATTTTGCGACAGGATACACACAAAGCACTGGTCAATCGTTTGACGACAAATGAAAGAGCATGGCTTTAAGCAGGAAGGCACACTTTTTGTACGAGTGGGAAACAATAATGCACATATAGCTTGACAAATAAGTAACTGCACTTGAAACTTTCATAAAATTAAAAATTAAACACCCAAAACTGTATATGTTACCATAACGAAGACAAACTGTATGTTGACACGTGAAATTCTGGAGGGAATGTCAGATGGCATCGCGTGGGGACGTAATGGTGTGCCATTAATCCATCTATGAACTATAACATGTAAAACTGGAACGTGAAAGGAATATTCTAAAAGCAACTCATGTAAACACAATCATAGTATTGTTTTATTCAGAATAAGGTAAAACATTTGATTACTGATGTCCATGTAAACATACTCGTTGACATCCATAGTATTTTTTTCCAAGCTATGACAGTCCATGGCTACCGTCAATTGTTTGATTGCCAACATTCTTCATAACATCTTCTTTTATGCTCAACAGAAGAACGAAACACAGGTTTGGTACAACTTGAGGGTAAGTAAATGATGAGAGTTTTCTTTTTTGGGTGAACTGTCCCTTTAAGTAGAACGTGCAGTAGCTCCACAAGCAGTCCAATTACCAATTATTCTAGTTTTGCTCTGTCCAGCAAAAATAAATCTCTTGTCCCTGAAAAATTTTATCGTCCCTCTAGGAAACATGAAATGAACTTTAGTTCCTAGTTCCTAAAATAGGCTTTCTGACACAGTCCAATTACCAATTATTCTAGTTTTGCTCTGTCCAGCAAAAATAAATCTCTTGTCCCTGAAAAATTTTAAGTCTTCTTGCAGACAGTCATTTTAAGTGGCGTTTAGACACATAGAAGCTCAGTCCAAGTATTCCACTGTGTCAAAAAATGTAAGTAAATATAAACTTTATTGAACTGTTATATAAATGCTTTGTCACATTCTCAATTGTGCTGTCATGAAAATCATTGTGAGTTTTTAAAATATCGCCCAGCTACCATGTAAACATTAAGTCTTGCCTTCTCTCTAATGCTGTCTAGTTAACTTGCACATTTAATTTTTCTCTTTTTTTTCTTCTCCCCATTTCCCCTCTTTTTTCCCCCATTCCTTCATTTCTCTCAGCCCTCCCTGGTTACTATTAGCGTACATATTAAACACGTTTGCCCTCCAAGCACATCGACAAGACCTCATTGCAAATGAGCTTCATAAAACTCAGCCCATATTTCATATTTCTTTTAAATGGCGAACAATGGCTTTTTATAGTGATGTCTGAGGTAATGCTCATTGAAGGGTTATTACCTAATGATGTGTGGCCCGGTGGCACGACAACCTTCCTGGACCACCCACATTTTGTGGTTTGGTTGAATAATAAAGGATTACATTAATTTGGCTAGTTAATTAAGAAATGTCAAAAGAAAAATTTCAAAGCCCCTATGAATCCCCATGCAGCCGTTTTGAAGAGCAGGACAGGCTATATCTTTAGAGGTCAACCTTGCTTTTTTGTTCTCTTTTTCCAAGTCTGTACTTTAAGAAGGCACACATTTGCTGTGCTTTGTTTCCCTTTGTATCTCTCTCTTGCTCTGATTACAACTACAGTGTTTGATTTGCAATTTAAGCCCAATCATGATACAATCAGATCTGATGAAAGCCATTGAGTCTCGGATCATTGTTGTTACATGCTGTTTAGTAATGCTTTATCGCCCACGATTACCTTCCTGGGGTCTAAACTCCGCAACATTCACGCACGCTTATTGAGTTCCATTTGCGCTGCGTTGTTCAAAATCAAATGACGTTGATGATCTTGATGCATAAAGAGAAAAAACTGCTTCATATCGTAGTTCTGCCTTTCAAACCCAACATAATCCATGATGACCTTGTCTTCCATGTTTGTCTTTGCAGTAATGCAATTTAGAGCAAAGGAATATGAATGCAGTGAAAGGCCCTTGTTGACACCTCAAGCTGAACTGCAGCACATTGAGAGTCAACAGCAGGTCAAATCTAAGCGTTTGACACGTGAAACAAGTTTATGCATCTGGCTCTCCTAAATACAAAGTGCATTGCTTTATGTTTTGGAGATTTGTGAATTTTTGAAGTGTCTTGACACTCACATCTCGATTTGCTGCAAAACTTGAAGTAGGATTTAATCAGTTCTATGCAATTATGTTTGGCTTTGCAAGTGCAAATTTGTGCCATTGCATTTCAATATGTGTCAGACCATAATTAATAACGCTATGCAAATACTAATGAAGTCCTCAGGAGGTCTATAAAAAGGTAAACTTTAGGTCAACTATTGTAATATAGTACCTTCCTAAAGTTAGCTAAGCTCGATATGTTAATAGTAAGCTTCCCCAAGCAGATTTTGCATTGTATTCTAGTTTCTTGGACCTTAAACATGTTTATTTGCTGTGTAGACCAATTTAAAACTGCTTTGGGTTATTGTTATTATAATAGTAAGTACATATAATGTGTAACAGCAAGCCGTGCATTGCATTCGTCCATGCATTTTTGTAAGATAAATATCCCTATTTCAAACATAATAAACACTTTTTTCTCAATTCCGCTGACTGTGGTACGCGGAAGACGTTCAGACGGATGACGAAGGACGTATGCGTCGTGCGCCCGCTTACTTTAGCAAAGGAAAACCAGTCTCCTCTTGGCTACTATCAAAATACTCTGACATTTTTCTTTGCTATAAAAAGGTAAACTTTAGGTCAACTATTGTAATATAGTACCTTCCTAAAGTTAGCTAAGCTCGATATGTTAATAGTAAGCTTCCCCAAGCAGATTTTGCATTGTATTCTAGTTTCTTGGACCTTAAACATGTTTATTTGCTGTGTAGACCAATTTAAAACTGCTTTGGGTTATTGTTATTATAATAGTAAGTACATATAATGTGTAACAGCAAGCCGTGCATTGCATTCGTCCATGCATTTTTGTAAGATAAATATCCCTATTTCAAACATAATAAACACTTTTTTCTCACTTCCGCTGACTGTGGTACGCGGAAGACGTTCAGACGGATGACGAAGGATGTATGCGTCGTGCGCCCGCTTACTTTAGCAAAGGAAAACCAGTCTCCTCTTGGCTCATATCAAAATCCTCTGACATTTTTCTTTGCAAGTCCTCGTTTTGTGCTTCTAATTCGTGAACGGCGTTTTGTTTTGTCTCCGCATTCGTCACTAATCACGCAACATCGACGTCTTACGTCATCCGCCGGATTGACTTCCGCATATGACAGTCAGCGGAAGTGATAAAAAAGTGTTTATTACGTTTGAAATACCCTCAAAGCATCCTAGGTGTATGTGACTTTCTTCTGTCAGATCAATCCAATCTGAGTTATATTAAAAATTGTCCTGGCCCCTCCAAGCCTTTCAATGGGGGTAAGCAGGTGTTGGTTGTCAACAGTTCAGAAGACGTGAAATAAAGTGCGCGCATCCGTAATAAAACATTCCTCACACGGGGGGGAATAAAGGCCTCCTGTAACGAATAATAACGTAATAAACTAATTTTTTCTCATGCAGACAGATGACGTAAGACTTAGGCGTTGTGCGTGCGCCTCTGAGAAATGCAGGAGCAAAAGAAGCTTCCTTACTTTGGCAAAGGAAAACCAGTCTCCTCTTGGCGTATATCGAAATCCTCCCACATTTTTCTTTACAAATCCTCGTTTTGTGCTTCTAATTCGTGAACGGCGTTTTGTTTTGTCTCCGCATTCGTCACTAATCACGCAACATCGACGTCTTACGTCATCCGCCGGATTGACTTCCGCATATGACAGTCAGCGGAAGTGATTCATGAGCATTCAAGGTGTGGGGGCGCTGCGGTGCAAATTCCACTCATGTTTAGTCCATGTTAACTCAAAGATTCTTAGAAAAAATATAAATGTTGGACTCTGTGGTCGATTCTGTGTTAAGGTAACGCATGTTATTTGCAATTATGTGTTGTGGCTGGGTTGTTATAGGTCTGCGTGACTCTCGATGTCTTAGGCCTAATTGAACGGAGGAATTATGGTATTCTTCTGTAGCCTGACGACGAGTAACTTTAACTGTTGTTCATGTGAACTCAAAGACAGCCTGATGCTTTGTATATAGACTATTTGTGGGTGGCTGTTTGTTGTTTCACCTATCAATTCGTGTCGATAAAGTATAATAGGGTAAATCCTGTATAGTGATTTATCCTATATAGTGCTTGCATAAAGCAAGTAGTGCATACACTTGTAGCTGTTATGTATCTTTGTAAGTCATTGTAAGCTCTCTTTTGAGGCACGCGTAAGCGCACGAACCCCTCCCCCACTTGCGCACGAACCCCCAACAACCCCCCGCCACCCCCATTAAAAAAAAAAGCAAGTGGGCTCCCCCAAAGTCCACGGTATAGTTTGAACACTGTGTGTGAGGGACGTTTTATTACAGATGCACGCACTTTATTTCACGTCTTCTGATCTGTTGACAACCAACACCTGCTTACCCCCATTGAAAGGCTTGGAGGGGCCAGGACAATTTTTTATATAACTCCGATTGGATTCGTCTGAAAGAAGAAAGTCACATACACCTAGGATGCTTTGAGGGTGAGTAAAACAGACTAATTGTCATTTTTGGGTGAGCTAACCCTTTAAGTATGTTCAAATAGGAATGTTTTTTTTTCAATGCATTGTTCAAGTATTCACATTTGCATTTGTGGAAAAAACATGCAACAACTTTTTTGCATGCTTACTTTTTAATTCAATTTCTATTTTATTATTATCATACAGCAGTCTTTGCACCCTATTTTATGACCTAGCATGCATTATAAATGGACACTACATTTTCAGCATTCATCTTTGCTGTATTGTGCTGTTCATCAGCTCTGTTTGTAAGAGGCTGGCTGGATGGATCAAAGAACAGAACAAGCTTTTAAACACCATCAGCACTGACAAAGCAAACGTCTATTTATCGGATACTTCTTTGCTTATCCTAAACAGCTCTCAGCGCCATTCATTGTCTGAGGTTGTTTTGAGTCACCTTCACCTTCTCACATAACATACACTTGAGCAGGAGACATAACATCCCTCTATTCAATTTACAGCTTCCTGTTAATGAATTCAAACAGTCATTCGCTGGACAAGCTGAAGACTCTATAGAAGTTTGAGGTGCTCTCTGGTTGGCTAATGGTGTTCGTAGAGGGCTATTCATTCACTGCTTTCTTGGCTTTGCACCATCTTTTCAAATTGGCGGAGGATTGTCTCCCTCTTTCAAACAAAATCAAAAGCCAAGTGGTTTGTTAACCGTATGTCGAAGCGATACTACTCTGCACCCCTCATTTAGATGGTCAAGGAATCTGACACAAAGCACACGCGAAGCCTGTGTAAGCGGTAGAGCTTCCCGGTTTGGCTCGCTCTCCACACCCTTAGCTCTCTTCAAGCATCTCCAAATGAATGGACGACTCTGATGTGATCTGTGCTGTTAGCTGGGAAATGGGGATGCAGAATGGCCATTATAAGAGTGAAGAACTGTAGAAAGAAGAAAGAAAGAAGAGAGAGATGAATCTAGTCTGCTTGCACTGTAAGATGAACGTATTATGAATAATGCCTCTATTTTTCCATCCAATTCCCAATTCCATCTCTCAGCCCATTGTCACGGTTGCCCCATTACTGCTTCAGTTTTCATCCCTGAATTCGATATTGGGGAATTGATCTCATATTTATTTAAAATAAGATTGTCTTTTATTAGAAGAGATTTCAGATCCAATGAGATAAAAGGAAATTATTGAGAACACACTCGTCTACCGTGACATCCAAAGTCCAATGTGTTCGTTCACAACCTCATTTGAGTAATAAAATAACACTTTTAACCCATAAAGCATTAGTTAAGACATTTTCTTTCGTTATTTGTGAAAAAGATGTTTCTTATTCTTGTCTGCATGCGTATGAATGTTTCAAAGCTGGGCATGCTGACAGATGTGATGTTTAGGGTTATTATAGTTAACTAAAACTAAAATAAATGTTAACTGAAATAAAGTAAAATATAAATAAAAATACATTATTTCAGCTAGTTGCCAAGAGAATATTTCTTATATTCATTTTCGCTTAACTTTACTAAAATAACTAATACTAAAACTGGAATATATATTTATTTAGTATATATATATATATTTAAATACAAAACAAAAAAAATGGAAAAAAGAGTATCTCAATAATTCTAAAATAACACTGGTCATGTGGGTATCCATACGGAAGTTCTAAGCAGCCATGCATTATTACTTTTTTTCCCTTCTGGTTTTCTCGTTTTAACGACTTATTTTCTCGTTATATCGACATAACGAGAGTTGTTTTCTCGTTATAACGACTTAATTTTCTCGTTATATCGACATAACGAGAGTTGTTTTCTCGTTATAACGACTTAATTTTCTCGTTATATCGACATAACGAGAGTTGTTTTCTCGTTATAACGACTTAATTTTCTCGTTATATCGACATAACGAGAGTTGTTGTCGTTATGTCGATATAACGAGAAAATAAGTCGTTATAACGAGAAAACAACGGTCGTTATGTCGATATAACGAGAAAATAAGTCGTTATAACGAGAAAACAAGAAGGAAAAAAATAATAATGCATGGCCGCTTAGAACTTCCGTGTATCCAAGGGCGACATGCACCTATTTTGAAAAGACATGAGAAATAAAAAAAAATAAAAAAAATAATATTATATTATTATAAAATTTTATTTTATTTTATTTATGAAATTATATTTCAACTTAAAAATCTGAGGTGGGTACATTTTTCAACATACTGCTTCTGTGTGCATCTTTTCATACGATTATAATAGCCCATCTGCTGAAATGGCTGGTGACTTGTGACTGAGTCCAGATGGGTGATATGAAGTGCTACAAGATGGCTGATAGCACTGTAGCCATTTATCTCACTCTCATTTTAATTCTTGCTTATGTTTCATTCCTCCGTTTTCTTTTCCCTGCTACTTTGCATGATGAAGAAATCCCAGTGTGACATAATGTGAGACATAATCACTTTATCTGGAGCTGGTTTCAGACAAGAACATGTCCACTTTCCTCTGCCATTTCAACAAGGACAGCTGGCACGGCTCCAAAAGATAATTTTACCCCAGAGAATAGAGGACAGAGTGAGCGAGAGAGAGAGAGAGAGAGAATGCATGTATGCATGCCCTACCGATCAGTTCAGCTTCTCTTTTACATGCCGTAAAGAGCAGCACATCAACACAGATTCCTAAGCCAGCCATCTCTGCTCCTAATGGATGTGTTTGTGAGGAAATTAATAGCTCTTCTTTTCCATTAAGTGTATTGGAGGAATTAGTAGTTTGAGCGTAGCCACTGCAAACCATGTTATATAAAAGTTCCATCTCTAATGTATTTACCCCCCCCCCTCTCCTCACCATCAGATGGGAATAATTTTTAACAGATGAGGCCTAAACTTCGGAGAAAGGCAGATGTCATGCTTTCTGGAATTTACATTTCTGGTTCTAGTTCAACTGTCTGAAACTGGAGTCAACAGCCAAGCGAAGCATTCTCTCTCTCTTTGGTTTTTCGTAAGTCTGAACAATTATGCGATTTTTCTTTGTCCTCCAGATGGTTGATGGGTTTTTCATTGCCACTGAACTGTCTCGGCTTTGTTTAATGATAGCACAGATGTTATTGCTCCATTCTGTAACTCATCTCTATTGTCTTGTTTTCTTCGTTTTAGTGCTGTCATCACTGTGTGCTAAAACATAATAGTCATCTTTGTAGTTAGAATATATGTTCACCGCCTCAATTTAAAGAGATAGTTTACTGAAAATTACAATTCTGTCATCATTTACTCAGCCATATGTCATTGCAAACCTGTAGAGCTTTCTGTGAAGCAAAAAAGAAGAAATGTTGAAGACTGCACTGGCTGCTCTTTTACATATAATAAAAGCAAACTAAAGAAGAAAGCACTAAGAGTTTCATAAAAGTGGTCCATACCTGTCCTGACTATATTTGAAGTCTTTTGGAGCAATATGATAGCTTTATAAAGACACTATATTTGAATGGATGCAGATAATGAAATAAAACATTATTAATAATATAAAAATGGTCTGTTCCTTATACAAAGCTTCAAAAGTCTTGGAAGGTAGCTGTTGTATTGACCATGTTATTAATGCTTTTATTGTGCTTTTCTTATTAAATGTTGGATGAACTGTCCCTTTAAGACAAAACTGATCAGACATAATTTCATTTTATGTAATTTTATGTAATTTTATGTAATTTTATGTAATTTTATGTATTTCATTTTATTAGGGTTTTTTTCAATTTAATTTTAATGTATTTTTTATTTCAGTTTTATTTTTTAAAATGTTAGGATTATTTTTATAATTATAATATATTGTTATAATATATTACTACAAATACTTATTTAATGTATTTGCCAAGGCAATATTTCTCATTTTTGTTTACAGTTTTTTTTTTCATTTAAGTTTTATGTCTTATATTTACATTTATTTCAGCTTTATTTCAAATACGTAAAAAACTATTTTTTATTTAATTTAATTTAGTTAGCTGTTGCAAACTTGTTTTTGGATGACTTGCTAAGTTCTCTCTGCATATTAAACTTAGATAGATAGAAAAAATGACAGCACTTTTAATCATCTCATTGCCCTATATGCCCTGCAACATATAAGATGGATAATATTGGCTTTCCAGAAAAAGATGCTAATCTTCTGATTTAGGCCACAAAATGCAACGGCGTGAAAGATTCAGAAGTTCTAACTGATCTAACAAATCACTAACAGTTCAGATGCTGTCCTCAATTCCCCGCTTGTTTATCAGAAGTTACATTGTTCTCTCCCAGAGCTACAAAAACTATGCTAATAGTTCTCCTTACAAACTGGGTCACCTTCATCCGTCAGTAAGCGTACCTCTCAGTCACCACTTACAGAGATCAGTATCTCTCCGCACTGAGTGTGCAAGGTGGGACTGTCAGCGACATCTGACAGATGCAGCGTTTCCTCGCACAGCTGCGACACGTCGTGTGGTTCTCTCTATGTGATCAAAGCCACGTGATGAGTTCTAGTGTCAGGCTAATTTTGCCTGACACTAGACCTGTGAGACAGGAGGAGCACAGGAAGTTTTTTGTGCCTGTCAGGCTGCAGCCCGGCTGATACTTTGGATTGATTCGCCGTATGATGCGTTTGGCACTATTGATGTTTTATTAAGCTTGTCGGGAGTTTCTAGGAAGCCTTGTTTGAGTGTGGGTGGAGATGCTGAGGAATGTTGGCTCCCATTAGTGACTAAGACCATCATGAGTCTGTCACATCAGATCATCAGCTAATACATGTCCCACCTCACTGTAGGAGGCAGCGACGGTGTCTGGATAATTTGGAAGGCAGTCATTTGTAAGAATCAGACTGATGATGCCTACAGTAATTTACTTGCAGGATGTATTGAGCTTTTCATTTTGTGCTTTGCTAATGATCATTATGAACAGCTGTATAAATATTCCTACTTGGCTTGGAAAAGAACTGAGCATTGATTTGAAGAATACAGTCTCAATGTCAACTCTAAATTAAGTGAAATAAACTAATAATACTGCACTGTTAAAGGGGTCATAGGATGCCCATTTTCCACAAGTTGATATGATTCTTTGGGGTCTTAATGAAAAGTCTGTAACATAGTTTGGTTAAAATTTCTCAATGGTAGTGTAAAAAACACCTTTTTTACCCTGTCAAAAACAGCTCTTTTCATATCAAGCCGTTTTAGTAGCATTTTCCTTTAAATGTTAATGAGCTCTGCTGACCCCGCCCCTCTCTTCTGAGCTGCTCTCAGAGAGACTGTTTACTTTAGCCGCATTCATCGTGAAACTTGCTAATTAGCACATTATTAGGAAAGGCGATTTGCAAAGATTAATTACAAAACATTATACTGTCTTCTTCTGTAGATGAGGCTGGATCATGAATGATTCGCGCGAACATAGACACATTTATGTAGATCGGGGGAGCATTCCCTTCAGAAACAAATGTAATCCACTGCCAGCGAGTTCAGCGGCTCAGATGTCGGGAGTAAATGGCAACTGCTGTGCATTATTACATTCAACAACAGAAGACCTCAATCACTTAGGAGTCATTATTGTCTACATCTGCTCCAGCGGTGACACAATGGCGGACTGATGACAGCTCACTCAGGGCGGGTCTGAGGTAAGACACCAGTCCAGTCTGTGCTGAAACGCTACTGTCAATCAAACTATCGTGGGAGGGGCCTGGCTCGATTTGAGAAAGGGGAAAACATTTAACCAGATTTTTTTAAAAAACACTGGGTGGATTTTTATAATTATAGGGTGGTTGTGTACACATACTGCCAACACACATTTCAGTTCAAACAACTTGTAAAAGTGCATGTAGCATCCTATGACCCCTTTAACTCATTTTAATGTAGTTTAAAATATAATAAAAAATATATGATACTGTTCAAAAGTTGTTTTTTTATGATGACTACAGTTTTTTTTTAATTAATACTTTTATTCAGAAAGGGTGCTGTACAGTAAATTATCAAAAATGACAGTAAATACATTTATAATGTTACAAAAAAATTCAAATGTCTAATAAATGCTGTTCTTTTGAATTTTCTATTCATCTAAGTGTCTTGAAAAAGTACTTAAAAAAACAGCATATTAGAATGATTTCTGAAGGATCGTGTGACACTGCAGACTGAAGTAACGGTTGAAAATCAGTTTGCCATCACAGGAATAAATTATATATATACGTATATATTTAAATATTCAAATAGAAAACAGTTCATTTAAACTGTTATAATATTTTACAGTATTATTGTTTTACTGTATTTTTGATTAAATAAATTAATTGGTGAGCCAAACAGGCTTTTCAGAAACATTAATAAAATCTTACAGACCCCAAACATTTTAATGGTATCAGAAAAATATATTGGTAAATATGAAATACATTTATGCATTATTATTATTATTATTATTATTATTACGGTTTTATTTATTTATTTATTTATTTTCACGTGTTATATTTTCAATCGTATAAATCGTATAAATCCAAAATAGCATAAATTTAGTCTGACGAAGACTTTCTTTGGCTAAATTCAAACATGTCCTCATTAGAAAATGATTCATGCATATAGCAAATAACGTTTTCTGTTACTCAATAGTATCCTATTTTAATTATTTTTGTATATCTTTATATGTCTTTGTGTATCTTTATGTCCCCATTTGGAAAGCTACAGTAAGTACTCTGTATGTGTTTTCTCTGTGACAGTTGTCTGCAGGCATGCCGAAATACCTTGGAGGTGGCACTGAGGACCCTTAGAGCTCAGGCAGATGAGAAGGAGGCCAAGCAGTCACGGTTAAAGGTAAAAGTAATCTGTCACCAGCTCTGTCAGCACTGACTTCACTTCTAATAACGTTAAATGGGGGGGGATCTGATCTCTGTCTGATCTTTTAACTGTTTCTGTTACTGATATATTTTTTCATTTTATTTATTTTTTAAATCCTACGCTATATATGTTTGCTTTGAGATATGCCAGCAAACTTGAAAAACTGACTTCTTTTCTCACAGTGGTTATCAGGTGAATGTCTCGACATTCAGTAAATATGTTTGCACTGCCACACGCATCCTGATGATATCAGTACATTTTGCCTTTACTTGAAAAACTGACTTCTTTTCTCACAGTGGTTATCAGGTGAATGTCTCGACATTCAGTAAATGTTTGCACTGCCACACGCATCCTGATGATATCAGTACATTTTGCCTTAGCATTTTTGCGTTCTGCTGTCACATCAGGAAGGCGGCAGTCAGGTATGATAGTGATTTCACCCCGTGGCTCATTTGTAATTGGTTAAACTGCTTGTGTTACATCTCACCCCATGTTACAGCACCCCCCGGTTTCTGTGTGCATATGCAAAAGAGTTAATGAGCCGCAATGTCACAGTGCTGCCCTCTACGGGGCCATTCCTCATGTCGCCTTCACTGTTCCTCGCCTTCTCTGATTGGCTGGGAGGATTCATGAGGTTTGAATTACATTTCATCACTGTTAATGCACCAAGAGTTAATGAACTTCTCTTTCTTCGCTCGCTCTATCACTCAGGCCATCCACAGTCACTCTTCTAATCAGCAAGCACTTCTTAATCAGCTATGAGGTCGTCTGGAGGTGGACGAGTGAGTACCCAATTCTGAAACATAGACGTCGGTCATGTAAGCCTTTTACATCAATGTATGTAAAACACTTCACTCTTTCCTTCAGTTTCAGGTAACAAGCTATTATTCAGTCTGGCCCCACCCTCTCTTAAAGGGATAGTCCACCCCAAAATTAAAAGACTGTTGTCTTTTACTCACACTCATGTCATTTCAAATCTGTATGAATTATGTGGTAAGTACTGTATCAGTAGCTTCGGATGAGAATTGTTGCATAATGTGTTTTATATCTTGAATAAACATGGGTTGTGTATATCTGGTGAATTTTAGCGATTTATAAGCTTTTTAAACAAAACATAAAATCATTTTTTAAATGTTATACATTTAATTCAATATTAGAAAAATCTAATTATCTATAAGCATCACATCAAAAGAAAATTTCGTTAAAAGAAAAGTTATTTAGATGTTCTTCACACGAAGACAGTTGGAACTGTTCACTAAAGTGTTCTTTTGGGGAACCAAAAATGGTTCATCTGTGGCATCGCTAATAAAACCCCCTTTGGGAACCATTATTTTTAAGAATGCATATATAAATGTGTTTTTTGTTTAATTTTTTGTCAACAGTTTTTGTATGTACACTACTATTCAAAAGTGTGGGATCAGTAAGACATTTCATTCATTCATTCATTCATTCATATTTTTTAAGCCTTATGCTCATCAAGGCTACCTTTATTTAATAAAAATACAGTAAAAATAGCAATATTGTGAAATATTATTACAATTTAAAATAAAAATTCAGCCTTGCCAACACCGGAATAAATTCAGATTTAAAGTTTATTCAAATAGAAAACTGCTATTTTAAATTGTAATTTTATTACAGTTTTTAATGTATTTTTGATCAAATAAATGCAGCCTTGATGGGGCACTTCTTTAAAAAAAACATTACAAATCTTACTGATTGAATTTATCTTACTGAATTTATATTCCATAATTGCAAAATCATTACAGAATTGCAAATTCCATCAAAAAAGTTATTTTCAAGAATGCTTCAACTATTTTTGCCCATATTTCATTGTAATAACAATAACACTAAGGCAATTTTCAAAACATATTTCTTTTGTGTGTTCCACAGAAGAAAGAAAGCCATACAGGCTTGGAATGGCATTTTTTATTTTCAGGTGAACTATCCCTTTAAGTCAATTATGATATCATAGGCTTTGCAACCTCATCCATCTGTCCATCAAAAAAAGAAGTCGCATTCATAAATAATGACCAATCGTAGCTCCGGAGGAAATAAAGACAGATAAAATTCCAAACTAATACTTCCCAGCCTCTGTCGAGTGCCATTAATCAACGACAGCTCCTCTATTAGTTTCATTAAGAGAATAGAAGATTAAAAGAAGTGATATGATGAGATAGAAAACCTGCCTCCAGCCGTGACCCACCTAAAGCCTGACCCCTCATTAGGACTCATGAACTGCCCTCTGTGCATGCTTAATGACCCACCTTGGTTTGTGTTCATACCCCACTCGTTTGCTTTGCATCTGATTGGCTTCAGATGCAGCGCCTGCTGTCAGTCAGTTTAATGATGGAGTTTGATGGCAAGATGAATAGTTCCCTTGTCTATTTTAATAATTGCCAAAACAGTATTCATATAAATCTGTCGATCCGACATGGATAAAGGCATATATAATAATCTAAATTGAGCTGATAAGGGCGGTCGAAGGAAACGCCTGCCTTTCATTCTACATTTTCTTTTTCATTACTTGTGGTTCACATATACACCATGTATGCGTGTGAGCTGAGATAAGTCACATTATTTGCATGGGTGTCAGTCTTGGACTCATATATCAGTATAATATTATTATGCAATTTTAAAATCTCAATCCTGCCACTTTCATAAGAGCGCTAGGAAGGCAGTCAGCATGATGTGAGGTTGTTATTAGATGTCTTTAAGGCTTGTCCTGTTGTCAGAATATATATCCAGAGGTTCATTCATTTTTTATATCTATGCAAATGAAAACTCCTATATTTGAGTACTGCCTTGAAATGGCTGCTAAAATTAGCTTCTAATCGGCACCTTTATTGGAGCCAATGTATTATGGATGAGACACTCAGGGCGTCCAGATCTGACCATATACGCTGGTCCCCTAGTGGTCATCTTTAAGGGGTCTCAGCTGGCCTATTCAAAACAAGGGCAGCTGTTGTACTCCGAAATTCCACTTTGCTGTATTGTTTTATATTGGAAATTCTTGGATAACAAAACAATTACCACACAAGTAATAGAATCATGCAAATATGATGTCACTGCAACATATGTAGAGATGCCTTGCTGAAAAATATCCCACGTAAATATGTTGAAATGGACAAATTGCTACATCCCGTAATGGTATTTGCAAATCGTGAAGTTTAATAGTCGCTGATTATAGTGACAGCATGTTAGGGAGCTGTTCCGACACAGACTGCCGTGTATGAAAGCTCATCTCGCCTCTCTCCCTCCCCTAACAGCTGCCACCACCGGCACATGCCTGCAACAATTTGTCAACAGTCAGCAAAACGCTAAATCAAGCCGCAATTATCTGCTCTTAATTAGCAAACGGAAAACGATTACAAGTGTGCATTACTGCAAACACAACACCAGACGCTCAGACACCAGAAGGCCTTCATCGCCCCATAATCCAGTCAAGTTGTCAACAGATCACAGGCTAATTAGTGAAATTACAGGGCCACTGATTGGGATTTGGAAATGGAGAGGCATGTGGTGAGGTTTAGTGGCTTCGGTCAGGATGAGCGATCATCCGGGATGAGAAGTGTCAAATATAGTGTTTTATATTTTGAATAAACATGGGTTGCGTAAAAGTCGAGTGAATTTCAGCCTTTAATTTGAATGACTCATGCGATTTTTGTGTAAAGTCCCTTTTTCATGTTTAATCAGAATCACAAGTATGATTAAACATAAAAGTGTTTTTTCATACATATCAGGCCATGCCGAGGCATCACAGGTTTTTATTTCTTTGTTTATTTTTTAAAAAGCATTAGGTTTTCAGTTTTTTTTCATCATTTCTGAAAAAAAAAGTCAGTGATATATATATATATATATATATATATATATATATATATATACTGCATATATAATTTTGTTTTATTTATTTATTTCTATATGTTACCATTTTCATTTTTGGCTTCCAAAAATAGGTTTAGCCAGCTGGCCCCGGTACCACAAAGAAACAACTTTTCATGGACTATATCATTTTTCCTACTTAATAACTGAACATTTTCAGTAGTTTTTTTGTAGCCAATACTTCAGCCAAAATCTGGCTTTTGAAAATAAACCTACTCTGAGAAATATTCACTCAAGTAAAAACTGCTAAATGGCTATCATATATTTCAGTGATGGCATACTGTATATAAAGCAGGCAATGTTTATGAATTAAGCAGGGTATTAAAATTTTATGTGTGTGCAATTACTCACCAAAGATGCCCCATGTCATGTTTCTGGTTAATTTTTGCATCCATATAGTACTGTACTCTATTTTTGCACAAAGGAAAAAGGCTTTCAATTAGAAAACTATTTGACAAGATAGACCAGAGGGATCTTTCAGGCTCGACTTGTTTATTAATGGTTGGCACGCACAGCCAGGAAGACGATGACTAACTTGGCTTTTCAAATGCTTTGCTGTCCTAAAAAACAGCTCAGACGTACAGCTGTAATACATCAGAATTAACTCAAACTCCTTCCTATTCCAGGATGCCAAAGACAGAAAGCAGAGAAGGTGCAATTAGTACTTTATTAGATGAAACCCCATATAGTAAAAAAAATATGTCTGGCAGAAATATTGCAGATATTAAATATTTGGCTGGTGAAAGCTTGGAGCAGCATCTAGTTATGGTCTTCTAATTTTTGTCTCAAAATCAAGCATTTTTTCTTTTTTGCCATCTTTTCTTTTAATTTCTTTCCCTTTTTTGTTTTCTAGACATGCAATTGGTGTGCAAGGAAATGGGGTCTCATTACTCTGGGATATGGCAAGGCCTGTGTTATTGCAATCTTTATTAAGAAAAGCTCTAGTTGATCTTCTTGTTTTGTTTTTTTTCCCATGGCCATGCAAACCATGCTCTTTAATATCAATTGATTAGATACAGTCCGATGAAAATTACCAAACAACAGTTTTAAAGAGGACTGTTATGACTCGTCAAACAGAATCTTGTTCTTAAAAAAAAATCTTCATAATTGGCATTTTGCATCTTGGCTTTCTTCTTTTCCTCCTTCTCATTTTTGTAAGTTTTCATCACTAATAGGATATAAAGTTTGTGTGGGGGATATGGAATTCATTAGAGATGAATATGCAACTCAAGCATGATGGTCCCCTTCCTGTTCATTGCTCTTTACTAAGATAGGATGAAAGACTTGGGTTACTCAGTACAAGGAAATTAAGATTAGAAGTACTTTAATAGGCAATGTAGGCCGAGCTTTACAATGGCGTTCATAAACCACAAAAGTATTTAAAAAGTTGCATGCTAATGCGGCCCTCCACTGTACAAGATCATTTGGGCATAAAATGGGCTGTTTGGAAGTCTGGAAGAGAAGGTTATGTTATGCTCAGTGTGCTGTAGACGATTAATTAGATGGCCAACTCCTTTCAAAAGATTCAGAGACAACAGAGAGATGTCATGTTTAAAGCATTTTAATGGATAGTAGATTCTTTGAGACTCTCAAGCCCTAGCATTTTTTAGTGTTATTAGGCCTCTTATGAAATCTCCACGTCCATGTTTATTAGCAATGCTTGCTTAGGCGAGCATCACTATTATTATTGCTCATACTTAAGTTTAGGGATTTAAACACACCCCAAACACACCCTCTTTTTTTTTGTTCTGTGGACTTCTGTGGACCTCAAATCATGCATTATAACTCGTAATGTTGCTTTTCTAAGCGATCACACCTATGATTTTCACCTAGACAACAAAAATTAAGCATCCTGCGTTAGTTCAGGCAGGCCTCGTAGTCAAGCTCCGCTATCAGCTGACTGGCGAAATTGAAACCCGGCCCCTATCAGCTGATCCGACTCCTAAGCTTGCAATTGGCAAATCTCAAACAGGGCGCCTTACTTAAACACTGCTTCTGTCTGCTTGCTTTGCTGCTTTCTCTATTACGCTGCTTGCAACCCACCTCCTCCCCATCTCCTCCTTTAACTGTGCTTAACTTAAACACTGTCATTCTGTTGTCATTGTTGCATGCTCTGTTCTGGGGGTCTTTTTTGTGCTATTCTCCTATTCTTAAAATAGGAGGGTTGCCCCTGAAGTGACTGCTGTTTCCCTGTCCTGGCTTTCATGGAGCTCATGAAAAGGACCGGGAACTTGGAACAGAGCCATACTGCCAAATGTAACTTTAGTAAACATGCTAATAAAAAAGTCGATTTAAATGTTCGTCTATGGGTTCTTTTTGACTTAAGAGATCCTGACTGAACTAAAGAAACATTTTATAAACTTACATTAAATATGGGGCTGAAGCTATATAGGGGGCAGAATATCATAGAGACTTGGCAATAGGTTCATTTTGGTCATAAAGGAATAGATCACCCAAAAATGTAATTATGTTGAACACAAACGAAGATAATGCTGGTAATCAAACAGTTGATGGTCCCCATTGACTTCCATAGTATTCCTTTCCCAACTGTTTGGTTCCTCAAATTTCTTCAAAATATCCTCTTTTGTGTTCAACATAAGAAAGAAACTTATACAGGTTTAAAATGTCATGTACACTGTAAAAAAAATTCCATAAAATTTACGGTAAAAAAACGGCAGCTGTTGCCAGAATTTTACCGTAAATAATATGGTTGCAACATTTTA
Organism: Sinocyclocheilus grahami; assembly: GCF_001515645.1. Taxonomy (NCBI): domain Eukaryota; kingdom Metazoa; phylum Chordata; class Actinopteri; order Cypriniformes; family Cyprinidae; genus Sinocyclocheilus; species Sinocyclocheilus grahami. Next base: position 337,640 of record NW_015505264.1, on the reverse strand, counting down.
GGTTTTATGGTTTTAACTTAAATTTACAGTTAAATACCGTAATTTCATTAACTGATATAATGTTAATTTTTCTTATGACCACGTCTCTGTCTAATAAAGCTTTGCATATGGATCCGCATGTCTCACGTCTCGTCAGCCCTGTTACACCAATACAGTTTTTCACCGTATATAGTAGGGGAATTTACCGTTAACCATTTAACAGGTTTTTACTGTAGCATTTTTACAGTCTTTTACAGTTAAATTCACGGTCACTTTTTTACAGTGTAGGTGAGTAAATGATGACAACATTTTAATTTTTAGGTGAACTATTCCTTTATGGTATGGGCACATTAGCAAGACTTGAGAGATTTCTTGAGAAGATTTGGGGGGAAAAAAGGTTGTTTAGCACAGCTCACACTTTCTGCAGTTTTCTGTTGGTCAGCACCAACAGAACTATATTTCTTTTGTCCTATCTACTTTTCCTAAACATGGTATTGTTATCAGAACCATTCTTATTGTCTTAAAGCCTTAACAAAGCTGTGTTTTCCTCCTCAGCAATGCATTTGATGGCCCCGTTGGCTTCATTTCTCTCTCATGCACGGGAGTCAGCGTGATAATCTGGTTGCCTGTAACTTCAGTCAAATTGAAGATGTTCCATCAAAGCTGAAATCCAATATGAAGGCCGTTAGCGTTTGCAGACAGGAATGTTGCAAAGGCTCTTTATGATGATGATGGTAACGCGGATGTGTAGGGTGCTCTGGTGCACATGTAACTAAATCCATTTGCCTTCACTCTAAAAAATCCTGGGTTATTTTTTTAACCCAAATGCTGGATTGAGCCTTTTGGGTAATTTTTTTGGGTAATTTTTTCAGTGTTTGGGTAGTTTTTGTGTTACCCAGCTCCTGGGTCAAATGTAACAACCCAGTGTTGTTTTGCAGATCCAGGGTCAGATGTAACCCAGCGGTTGAGTTATTTATCGCGGGGATTTTGCGTCTTCGCTTCATGAGAGAGCAGTTCTAAGCGCCATTGAATTGATGCATTCTTCTGTAAAATACAGGTTTGTGTACATTTTATTTTATCTATAAAATCGTTACTGGGCTGTATATAGTTACATTTTATGCAGAGCAACATACAGGCGCGCGGTGTGAATCACCTTTAACGAGTGTCGCGGTCTTTTCGCGTGATGGAAAAGCCTGATGCTTTGCATAAAATAAGCGATTTTATTCATAAAGATACAGAATATAATACTTTGTTTGGATGTTAAAACATGTCCTCAGAGCTGTTTATTGGCAGGTTATGGAGTCACAGCATGTTTCGGCTAGAGTGAACCAAGGGGCGGTTAAATTTTTAACCCAAGAGTTGGGTTAGTTCATATTTGACCCAAAGTTGGGTTGAAACAACCCAGCATTTTTTAGAGTGTAGGCAATATGTATAGCCTATTAAAAACGATATAAACAATGCTGTAAATGATAAATAAAGGAAAATAAAGGAAGTTATCATGCAAACCAGTTGTTGTGTGGAGTATTTTAGAAAAGTTTAGAGGACCCAGCCCTTGGGTTAATAACAACCCAAATTGGGTTGTTTTTAACCCAGTGTTTTTTAGAGTGTTGGAACAGTTGATAGCACAGCTGAGCACTTTAGCAATGCCATTTCGCCCTAATGCCAAACTGCAGTTCAAAATCCTTTAAAGGCAGTATATGAAACTCCTTTTTCACAAAGAAACTCTCCCGGTCTTCCTGACAAAGCCCACACGACCCAGCATGAGAGCTGTTCCTGTCTTAACTAGCAGGTGAAGTCACTCGGCCCACCGTGAGTCCAGCCATCAGAGCAGCAAGCTCTGATGCTCTGCCTGCTGTCTGATTTCAAATCCATAAAAGACATGCACTTGAAAAAAGACAGAAAAAAGCACAGATAAAAGCTGTTTCACTTGCTCAGATAAATGGCAAAGGCCTTAAAAGAAAAAAAGAAAAGGGATCTTATCAGGAGTAAGTAAAAGTGTGACATTTCCCATTTAGGTTTCTCTTTTGATAGAGATAAAATGTTTATGTTCACCATACCATGCTGAGATTTTCAAAAGAAGGGAAAAACACTTCAATCTCACATTATATAGCAATGATGTAATAAAAAAACATTAAATTGTGAAATTATACTATGCTGTTTTATCTAAACAGGCCGTGTAGATTAGTCATTTATACTCATGGATTGCTGTTGGAGGTAAATTAAATGCTTAATTGTATTACATTAATTAGTTATTTAGTTAGTTAGTTAGTTAGTTGTTTGTTTGTTTATTCAGATACTTTAAAAGTAAAATGTATGTCTGTGCAGTGTTCATTTTTAATGAAAATACACTTTTCCACACCTGGTTCATTACATAGGTCTGAGAGTCAGAAATCAAGCTTATTTATTATATGAACGTTCCAACTAAACTCAGAACTCCTCTTACAATAATAATAATAAATGATTATTATTATTCGTAATTTACTGTAAATATTTTTTATATTTATTGTTGTTATTATGCCACTGTTGTAAATAATTAATACATTATTAGAAAAAATCTAGCTTTTATATGAACATTCCAAATGAACTCAGACCCCTCTTATAATAATAATAATTATTATTATCATTATTATTATTCATAATTTATTATTATAATTTTTATTTTTTATTGTTGTTGTTATATTACGCCTGTTAGAAATCATGAATGCATTAATTAAAAATAAGAAATGCCTAAACTAAAAACATATATATATATATATATACAGTATATATAATTTTTTATTTATTTATTTTTTATATGTTTTTTTTATATACTGTAGATTCTTCAGGTTTTCAGAAAAAATTTATTCAGTGAATGGAAAATGGAGCAAAATGAGATCTGAGCTTATTTTTAAGACAAGGGTCATGAGGGTTTGTTATTTATGTTTAGAATAGAATAGAATAGAATGAATGAATGAATGAGATCTAAGTCCACTTTTAAGATAATGAATATTGTGAATGAATTATTGTGAAAAAAAGTTCTTTATCACTTGGTTCAATTCAAGAGGTCTGAGTTTGGTTTTCCTTATTGGATTTTGTTTTAAAGGGATCACCTGAATTTTCCCTTCTCCCTAAGGGCTGTAAAATCTTCCTGGTTGTTGTGTGATCTACTGTTTCAGCATCAGTCGATGTGTCTAATGAGGTTTGTGAAGTGCTCAGGTGAATCTGGTACTGTAGGACCCTTCATCTCTCCCCACTGCAGCCCTACCCTGAGTCCAGTGTCAGTGACTGATAACAGTGGGCAGCTCTCAACAGAACAGGAGGTAATTACAGCAGCCAGAGAGAGAGAGAGTAGATAGAGGCAGAAAGGGAAAGAGGAAGTAGTGAAATATTCTCATTACAGGTCATCGCGGTAATTACCTGACACCTATAGATGGAGTTGCCTCAAAAGAATGAATCATTACTGATATTGATTCAAACTAAGATGTTTGAAGTAATGACCGCACTAAGTCAGTCCAAAAAAAAAAAAAATCTCTGTAATTTTCAGCAACTTCCCCTAGCCGTCGTTCCTGCTCTAAATAATAATGGAATGTCTTACTTCATCCCAGTGTAATGGCAGGAAAATGAGCATGGCAGCTTCGACTAAATTGTCCCTGTCTAATCTGCATAGATTGCAGGGCAAGAATAAAGTCAGACAGGATTTGATTTCTAATTTCTGCACTCTCTATTCATAACAGCCCATAATTCACTTCCTTTTATGAACGAAATGAGCTAGATTGAATGTAGTTACGACCAAAAACATCATACTGTTGAATGCCTAAGATCCATCAGTGTTTTTTCCCTGTTTATACTTCAGTGATTAGACCTGGAATTAAATTATAGTGTATATTCAATGACAGCACTGGCATTGGAAAGCTTCCTTTGAACCAAAGTTCATACAAATCTATATCTTGTTAACTCGCAACTTTTAATTGAACACAGCCTGTCAAAAATTCACAAGTAATTGGATGTCACCTTTTTCTCTCTTCTTAACGAAGAAATTAGTCTTAGCCTGTTTCTTTGTGAGTGGCTGGTGTCATATAGATGTGAGACGTTCCCTGTGGTACACGAGGCCAATCTGTCTCCTCTCATTGCTTATTTCCACCTTGATGTGGAAAATGACACCTAACAAAGTCAGTTAGTCGGGGGAAAGACCTGTGCCTCTTTATAGACCTGGGTTAATATTTGAGAATGTCATTAGCTGTTGTAAAATTACGTGAAGCTGAGAAACATTCACTTGAACTCTTGAATGCAAAGTTAATTAGAAATTACTTAAGATGGGTCATGGGGTAATTAATTAACATGCCTTGTGGGAGAAAGCGTTGAGTATAATTAGTTGTTTAGCATGTCATAAAAAGTATGAGCTGATCAAACCTTATCAAACCTTGTCCAGACTGAGAAGAGTTATGCAGATGAGACCTGCGTATGATTATACTTCACAAACCATCAACCATTCACTGGTGGCTGCTCTATTGATTACTGTTAGATAGGCTTGTAATCACAGCGTTCCCAGGCCATTTGATTAGATGGATAACCTCTGGAGTGCAAATGAAGTTTGTGATGAGAGGCCATAATTCGATGGGTATAATTGCAGAGTGAGAATAATGCACCTGCAGTACCAACAGATTATTGTCTCAGATCTTTGATTAGAAGAGGAGTGCGTATGTCTCATTATGTCTTTATGCATATGTGTCCTGTATCTATTGCTATAAGCATGCCTAAAGAATCATTTATGAAAATGCTAAAACTGGAAGTGTGTGGTTTTATTTATTTTTATTTTTTCCCTCTGTTTTATGGACTTAGGTTAGAAAGGGGTCTGTCTGCATGTGGGATTCATCTAAATGCATCATATAGACCATTTGTCTATTTGCATTTTCATTTTGGTTGTGTTTTTTTAGATATTAATGCAAGGTTCCAGAATCAACATAAGCTCAAATGACAGCATTGTGCAAGGTCAGCTACCAAAGACATTTAATTTATTAAAATGTATGTTGTTGCTGCTGCTGCCAATGTTTATATTTTTTAAATATATTTTTGCATATTTCAGCAATGTTTTTGTTGAAGCGCATGAATTCATTATAGTTTTATTCATGCAGAACTCAGATTTGTCGGTGTTATGACAGTGTTATGTTGAAATATTGGATATAGACTACCATTTAAAAGTTTGGGGATAGTAAGAATATTATGTGTGTGTGTGTGTGTGTGTGTGCATGCGTGCGTGCGTGTGTGTGTGTGTGTGTTTCATACAGCAGGGGTGCATGAAATTGGTCAAAATTAACAGTAAAGAAAAGGAAAAAATTATATTTCAAATAAATGAATTAATGTTGTCTTTTGAATTTTCTATTTATCAAATAATAGCATTTAACTCTTTTTACTGTATTTTCATCAAATAAATGCAGCCTTGGTGAGCAATTCTATCACGCTAGTCTGAACTAGAACTAGAACTAGTCTTAAACTTTATAAAAACATTATAGTTTAGTTGAACTTGTGTAAAAGTTTTAGTGTTTAGTGCCTGATTTTAATTTTAGTCAAATTTTAAAAGTAAAATTTTAGTAAGTGACATTATGACACTATAAATGCTTTCAGTATAGTTTAACTTGTATTAAACCCAGAACATTCCTTTAATTAGCATTCAAGCTCAAAAAATTGTATTATAAGTATTATTATCAAAGACGTGTCAGTGTTTTCTATGAAGTGATTGTCTAATCACGTTTGGAGGCTATTATTTGTTTAGTTTCATGGTTCACGCTAGAAATCGGCTGTAAATTAACATCTCTAATCTCTTAAATTGGTCATTTTCATGTGAAAATTGCACCATTATATCATGTCTATGCATTCATACCAATCAAAACACGACCAAGAAAACAGATTATATATCTCATTTGCATTTTCAAAGCCTTATGCGTGAAACCAGCCGTGAGAAATGTTCCTGTGGCATAATGGCTGCCGATTAATGGCTTCTAAATGTCATGCATGTTTCCTCCGACATGTTTGGAACCGTTGCTCCCCGAGCACTCTGTCTAGCTATGAATGGCAAGTTCTGTCAGAGGTTGATCAACAACCCGATGAAGCGAAGCAACAGTGTTGCAATTTTCTTTAAGTGGCCCATGCAATTTTGTGGAACACGATCAACACGTGCCCCAAATATTCAGAGGCGAGCCGCTGTGCTCCAGGCGGGCCGAGGCTTGTATAAATATTGCCTTGTTCCCTTCAGTGGATTCTGACATGCATAAACACACACTGTGTGCTTAATTAGACCAAATGTGTAATAATACCATAAACAGTGTAGGTAACGAGGAGCCGGTGCGTGTCCGTGCAGCTGTGCAGCAGAAGGAACCAGAAGAACAGGAAGCTGGAGAAGGAGAGAAGTCTACAACACAGCTGGAACGGCAGCTGTTAGCAGGCAGTGCACGACACGCAATCTCACCCTTCATTCTCCTTTCCCATGAGCCTTCACACCCACCCCAGTTACACTCGGCTCTGACCTGCCACCACGTAGAAGAGAGAACGTTGCACCTCATCACTGAACGCGGCCTCCTGGAACCAGAAACGAGCTGTTGACACACCTGTGAGAAAGCTTTCTGACATGCAGAGTGTGAAGTGACCCAAATGATTCAGAACCTACACTGTACCTTTAAGAGCACCCTTACGACTTTTAAATATTCACAGCCTGGAGAAATTGATTCAATATTGCTGTAGCAATAGGAAAGGAGAAAGAAAAAGGAAAGGGAATTAGGAAGAAAGGTAAGGGAGAAGGAAAGGAGAAAGAAAAAGGATGTGGAGACAATTTATACAGTAGAAAAATGGACTCTGAGCAGTGGTTATTAAACATTTTTTGTTTATACCCTTCAGTGTTAACTTTGGCAGCCCTAACTAAAACTATGATAAAAACCACAACTGAAATTTAAAATAGAAAACAATGAAACAAAAATTAACAATGTTGAGTGAAAACTAAAATTAAAAGCTAATAAATAAACAAATAAATAACCCCTATTTTGAGATTGACATCACAATATAAAAAATAGCCAGTCCACTAGACAGACAGACAGACAGACAGACAGACAGACAGAAAGAGAGATAGACAGATATAAAGAGATCAAATGAAAAAAAAGGGCAAAAATAAAAGTGTGGGTGTTCTTGAAAGCAACACGGAGCTATGGTCTGTCATGATGAATTCTAACTCCTTTATGACTGTGGAAATTTCCCTCACACAAACACACAGCTGGTTTGATGATTCTCCTGAATGTCTGTCATTGGTAAGAGACCATTCGGTTACTTTGCTGAAACAGAGCAGTATTTTAGGGCCAAGCTGGTGTGCCCATCGTCCATATGCTTCGTCTTAACGTCATTTGAAACAGCCGAGTTCAAGGTGAGAAAATGAACACATGTGTAATGCATTTGCGTGCGCGTATGGCATGAAGGGCCCGGAGTTATTTTCATTTCCAATGCTGAAATAAAATAATGCACCATAATCTCATGGGTAATTGTCAACATCCCTGGCTGGAGAGGGCTCCCACAGTTTGCGTCGAGAGAAAAAAAAAGCGAATTTTGGGAGGGACGAAAGTACTGCATGGCAATATTTTCACGGTACCATCATTTTCCAGAGGACCACACGCAGTACGACCACATCTTCATTAACTCAAATTATAGCAGGAAGTCAGGGAGGAGACGATACTGGTCTAATTTTTTTTCTTTTAATAAAAAGCGCTCGCTATGTTGAAAATAAGAACTTATGTTCAAGAGGGTTTTTTGAGGCGGGAAGGGGCAAAATTAACCCCCCTTCTAGGCTAACATGAGTTAAAAACACATCAAAAGCCAGCTTAACCTTAGAAACCCTCATCGGGTTTTAAACAACAACAAATGATGATTCCACACCATTGTTTCCAAGAGACTCTTTCTTCCCAGTACTTTTGGCTTTGGCTTGGAATCTTAAAAGCCTGTGGTTTTATTTTTAATGACTATGCCATGGATGTGAGACTAAGATGTGTGTGCATGCATTAAAAAGGAGCATTTTTGACTGTGACATTGCAAATGACTAATACCACTAACAAGCCATGTCTTCCCTCATTAAAATGTATAATCCTTGGGTTAAGAAAAAAAATCAGTTGGTTAATGTTGCTTTGCCTCTTGCGGATGAGAGTGAATGCCACACTAAGAGTCCTGCATCTCCAAACAGTCCCTCATTAACACAGTGAAACGGCTTCTTTTCTTCACAGAAGGGCCATTTCAAAGAGCAGTCTTAAAGGTCTATTTGTTTACCCAACAGAGCCTGGTCCTTTTCAGTTTTTTTGTCTATTATTTATTCCATGGCATTCACCAACATTCAAGACACATTTCTACTTAAGGGTGTCTATATGCACGTTTGTGTGAGTGACAGTAAAAAACAGAAAAAGATGGATTGTGGAGTACAGGAGTTCATTGGATGATCACACAGAAGAGCAATCAGCTGTTTTCACGAGATGCAGAAACGTATAAATCACAAGCATCGGCATGTTTGATTTTATGCCTGCTGTAAATACAGCAAGGATTTTAAAAAACAACAAGCTGTTAATTTTTAGTGGTGCTTACTATGGCAAACATCATTACTGTTGCACCTTCTTAGAGTTATGGACTTGAACAAACCTCTAACTGTAAACCTCCCAGCATTATGGCAGAGAGTTTCTGAAGGAAACATACAATATTAAAAAGTTTTAAGATCTCGCACATTGTTAAAAGAACACAAGTTAAAAGAACACAACATACCAAGGGCAACATGTTCATAATATAACATTATTTTGTATAAACAAAGACACAAAAGTCTTGTCAAGTAATACACACTTCTCATAGAGCGCATGTCATAATTGTAAATTATTATATCCATGGTAATCAACCGCTGTCGTCTTCATTAAAGGAAAATGTGTTCTTACCAAACAAAAAGAAATTGGCCAGCCATGGTGGTAACAAACTGGCCCAAAATAACAATGTATTATTAACATGCACAGGGCAGGCAAAGGGTGAATCATCCCTTTGCTTATTTATGAGGAGAATCACTAGGCACAGATGAGAGCTCATTTTCTCAGTAAAATATATGGCCTCAGACCCGGGCTGCAGTGCACACATGCGAAAATATACACCTTACCTACTTAACCACCAAAACGTCAACATGAACAAAACAATCCGTGGCGTGTATGTACATATTTTACAACTTGAAATACAGACACAGCACTGTCAATAAGTGGAAAAAAAATCTTTCATACAGGAACCTGTATGATTTTCTAGACAGTATCTCTTTCCATACCTTGAAAGTATATCATAACCAGAAGCTCTCAGGCTCCAAAAAGGACAAAATAGCACCATAAATCCATACATCATAAATAAATGGTGACAGAATGTTTATTCTGGATACACTGTCCCTTTAAAACTGTGGTTCTAGGGAGGCTTAATAAACTTCTAAGCAAATGACTTAAAATTGATTAAAATAAGACGATGACCAAATGACCAAAACGAATGGGCAACTAAAAGTAAAGATATTTGGAAAGTCGGGATAAAATGATCATTCACCTTATCTATTTTATAAATCCATGTTATAGATCAGGTAAACAATTTGTCCATGCATATGCTTCATTGCATGCATATCATTTATATTATTTTATATTATTTTTTATTTTATTTTTGTCCTTACAATGTTCAGAAAAAACGTCATAACCAGACCTTCTGGTGAAAACAATAGACTTCTCTCTGGTGACGTATACTAGACTCATGTCTAACTTAAAAAACAATATTTTTTTCTTCTTCTGACTTTACACTTGGATGTACATCACAGTTAACTGCTCCCACTGTCTTGAAAAAACTGGATATATGAAGTAGCCTGATTAATGTGAAAAATGTATTTTGTAAACCTGCAAAAGTCACGTAAATTAAGAAAATCTTTTTCTTTTCTTTTTTTTTGAATTTTTGTAATAAAAATGGACGTCTGAATTGGTACATAAAAATAACATACAATGGGTGATAAGAATTGTAACTCAATTGTAAAGAAAACTAATCTAATCCAAAAAGGGATTTTAAAAATGCTTATCAATTAAATCAATAACAACTGGAAAAGTCTTGGGGCCTTTAAACATTGTTGTCATGAATGGGGGATCTTGGAGTCAAAGGGGTTAACAGCATTTCAAAATGTTTACAGTTCCTAGCATAGTATAGATCAGTGATGGGCAAACTTGGCCCTTCCAGGTCACTTTCCCGCAGGGATTTGATCCAACCCTGATAAAACTCACCTGCTTGTAGCTTTCTAGTAGTCTTGAAGACAATGATTAGCTGGTTCAGGTGTGTTTGATTAGAGTTGGAGCTAAACTCTGAAGGAAAGTAACCTGGAAGGGCCAAGTTTGCCCACCCCTGGTATAGATTTATTGCTACGTAGAGGCATTTTCATGTTTAATATATGTGTTGTAAAGGTTTCAGTTTTTGTATATACACTAGGGATATGCATCTTCATAACTGAGGCTGATGCAGTATGCATTTCGATGCATAGTCAACGATACCATACATGAAAAATATATAAAGCAGCTACCGATGCGATACGATTCCCCATTATTATGATGCAGTGTAATCCAATTTCGAATCGATTCAACACAATGCGATTTCATGCAATACAATGCAATAAAATATTGGTCGCAAGTTATTGGTCACTTTCTAAATAATAAAAGTATAGCACATCTAATAATTATATATAAATAAACCAGTTTTACCGATGCAATGCAAATATGTTAGAAATAATGCATCACAATACAAATTCCAACTTTGAACGCACACTTTTTTAAAAATCGATCCATCGCATCGTTAACTTTTATGCCGATGCACCGATGCGAATCGGTAAACCTGGCCATCCCTAATATACATAGTTCCATGCATCTAAAATTTATGTATTATTTTATTTTAGTTTTTTAGTTATGCTAGTTTTTATTTTTATTTCATTTCAAGCAGTGTTCGAACTATACCATGGACTTTGGGGGAGCCCACTTGTTTGTTTTTTTTTTTGCACCGCAGCGCCCCCACACCTTGATGCTCATGACAAGAATAGCATGTATAGTTATCTTTATTGAAGTGAATTAGGTTTAAATCGCCGTCATTCATGAATGAATGATATTTCTGCAATTTTACACATAATAATCCACGATGATCACATTACACAAAACTGAAATTGCACGTCAAAATAACACATTGTCAATATTTTTTGAGACCCCCCAAAATTTCACAAATCACGTTTTCAGGGGAGCCAATGTCTTATTAAGGGGAACTTTTAGGACTATTAAAAGTTCCCATGAAATGAAAATTGCTGTTTTGATGGCAAAATTCACTTTTAGCAGATACATGTATTTAAAAATGATTGTATTTCTAATCTGGGAGCATTATTAACTATTATAGTCAAACATGGTGCAAGTATTCCACTATCCTGATCTTGTTACTGTATTTAAGTGCATAATGCTTTCATTGAATGTAGTTTAGTTTGTGAAATCACTAGGAAATGATAATGAATGTTAAAAAATAAACTTGTCTGTTATAGGAACATTATAGGTACTGGTGAGCAGAACCTGAGCAGCACTCGTTAAATTGGCTTTTTAAGATTGAAAGGAGAAAAGGCAGACAGATGCAGGGCATATGCACCTGATTGGACTGTAAATGAGGGTTGAGAGATGTCTATCTGGGCCACGCTGAGCTTAGATTGGGCCACTCTGTGCTGATTACCAACTGCAGTTTTATGGTATCTGAATGTGAACTTGTACGCAGGGTCATGGTCTGCGCTCATTTCCAGACAAAGAATCATGCATGTGGAAGCCTAACTAGTCCTAATTAGGGAAGAGAGGCAGGGGAGAAATGTAAAACCACTTCACGACCTTGCCTAGGTCACGGTTGCCCTTTGGGGGCAGGGGATAGGTGGGCTCTTTTCACCTTCGCTCATGCAGTTGATCCCAAACGCTCTGTGTGATCAAGCTAATTTAAATTATGTCTGGAAATCAGCATCTACATTTAAGGAAAAAAACGGACTCCGCTGTTAGGTGTGGCACATTGAGAGCCTTTTAACTCCTGATTCCCCCAGGCTCCTACAAGATCCTCTTCGCCCCTGTTACCCGGAGTGGGATGCAAAGGGTTAATCCTGAAAGAGAGGTGACCTTTATCCTTCCTAGCTCAGTCCTCTCTTTTTTATCAAGCCTCTCCAAAGGGACTCATCATACGTGAGGCTCTACGGAGGGAGAGAGGAGAGCATTGTCCTTATCACCTCCTCCCAGAAAGTGGGGAGTAATAGGACTTTGTAAGGAGAAATGAAGCCAGGCCTGATGGTAGCTGATTAAAAATTGACTCTGCCACATCAAAGAGAAGTTGAAGGTGAAAATGATGATCACTTCCCTCTCTCAGGGACCCACCACCATTTCTTTTATTCAACCTTGAAAGATTCCCACTGAATGAGGAAATCTCCCCCGAGCACACTCATTGGAGATGGAACCTGAAGAATGAAGATCAGTGAGCACTTCATTCTCTATATTAGAAAAATCATATAATTCAATTTTTTAGCTAATGACATCTTAGGACAGGGGTGTTTTGTTATCAGTGTGGGGAAATTAATCTAGCCTTGAGTCCATGCGCTGACTGTAGTCTAATTGCTTTGCTAAAGGAGGAGAACTGTGGGGACATATTCATGCATGTGTGGTTGGGATGTGCAAAAGTACAGATTTTAAAAACTGAATGAAAGTCATGCAGGTAAGTTCCTATCTAGTAAAGCAAAATGAATAGACAAATGTGTTCTAATAGCATATTTTAGTTCAGGAATGCAATCCTATAATAATGGATTCATGAATTGTGTGTTTTTTTTAGCTAAATTCAACATAAACTGACAATGCTCTCGTAACTTTTTAAGGCTGGACTTCCATTATTATAGCCACCATACTGATGCCTCTGTGAAAAAAGGTGATTGGCTCTTTCAACCATAATCACCATATTTAGCATTACAATTTTTTCCATTAGTATATATTGAAACATGTATACTACAATGCCACCCCTCCACACACACACACAAATAATGGCTTTTACTGGGATTTTAAATGTCTAAATGCAAAAGCACATCATAACACTGTCACTAATAAATATACACCATCATCCAAATGTTTTTTTTTTTTGGAAAGAAATTAATAGGTTTTTTTCCAGCAAGGATGCATTGAACTGATCAAGAGTGACAAAATATGTCTATTTCAAATAAATGCTGTTCTTTTGAACTTTCTACCCATTAAAACATCTTGGAAAAGAATGTATTGCAGTTTTCACAAAAATATTAAGCAGCACAACTTTTTTCAACATTAATTGTAATAATAAATGTATATGGAGCACCAAATTACCGTATTAGAATGACATCTGAAGGATCATGTGACGCTGAATGGCTGCTGAAAATCCGGCTTTGCTATTACAGGAGTAATTACATTTTAAATATATATATATAAATAATAATAATGATTAAAATTTTTACTTCTTTACTGTATTTTTTTAATCAAAAAGTTGTGCCCTTGTTAAGAGCATAAGAGAATTCTTTCAAAAATCTTTCCAACCCCAAACGTTTATATATATTTGCATCAGTATTTGTCTTTATTGGACAGGACAGTTTAACGAGAGACAGGAAGCAGTCTAGCTGAGAGGAGAGAGGGGAACGGGATCAGAAAGGACTTCGGGCCAGAACCTAAACTCAGGAGTGCTAAAGCTTTGGCTTATAAAATATAGACAATATGTGAGTATTTTAGCATGTCACAAGCTCCATTTCAGGTATGAAATAGCACAGATCCACTTTATAATGCCTCCCCTCAACCTTTGCTGTATAGTGAGTGTTATATATGAAGCCATTGGGTGCCACTGGGTGTTCATTGTTCAGTCATTAGCATATATAGTATAAAAATCAACGCCAGTGTAATCTTTTCCAGAGAATGACAAAATGAAGGTGTCACATGAGGTCAGAAGCTCCCAATGGCAAGCTGATGTGTGTGGTGTCAGAATTTGACAACAGTGAGGGAGCTTGTGTGCGTACGCAGTGAATCAAGCTGATCCGTAATGGAGAATGACATATCTAAGCAAAATGCTAAAATACCATCTGACAGGCTCACAATAACAGCAGCATCACTCAGCCACACCGAATCTGGAATGTATTTAAAACAGCATCAAAAGCTTAATGTACAGGCCATTTGACCTCAATATTATCGTTTTTTTGATTATGATTACTAAAACTGACTGTTTATAACACCGCTAAGAAGCATATACTGCACTATTTTCAGACGTTTATCTCAAAGATTGCTTTAAGTCACGGTTTGTGATTTATGTTTACATACTGTATACATTATCGTTAAAAAGTTTGGTGTCAGTTATTTTTTTTAAATGTTTTGAAAGTTTCTTTTGCTCACCAGGGCTGCATTTATTTGATCGAAAACACTGTAAAATAGTAATATTGTGAAATATATTACAATTTATTACATGTAATTTATTATTTATGTTATGATGGCAAAGTTTTTCAAGATTTTCCTCAGTCATTACTCATCTTCATTTTCACATGATCCTTCAGAAAACATTCTTATATGTTGTTTTGATGTTCAAAAAACATTTCTGGTCAATGATAAAAACAGTTGTGCTGCTTGATATTTTTGTGGAAACTGTAAAAAGAATGTTCAGGATTCTTTGTAGAATAGAAAGCATTTAGTTAAAATACATAAATAGGCAAAATGTCACTGTCACTTTTGATCAATTTAATGCATTTTTACTGAATAAAAGTATCAATTTCTTGCAAAAAATATTACTGACCCTCAGTAGACCCCTTAGAGAGTTTATCAAGCAATTGTACAATAGATTTTGATACAATTTTTTTTCTTGTAAATTCTGAAGATTTTTATTATTTTGTTTATATATTTAAACCACTATAGAGTAATGTGGAAAATTAACTTTTTTCCATTTAGTTTATTTATTGATTATCATCCCTTCAGTAAATTAGCTAATTGTGCAGTGTCAGATCCAAAGACATACTGTATATATATATTTTTTACCTGTCACTTTCTATCTCACACCTCCTCTACAAGTCTATTTATGAATAGCACAAAGAGATGAAACTCGGGCCAAATTAGGCCAGTAAATTTACCAAAGTTGTGTTGGCATAGTGCCATGTGTTTACAAATGCAATTACAGACCCTGGCATCCCCACTCCATTAAATGACAAGCAGCTCAATCCAGAATGACAGTGTGTAGAATTAAAATCAAACATGTATCTTTGAAAATTTGCACCAATAAAGGCATCTCTTGCTCCGGCAACAAAAATGTCACACATATTAACGCAATATCGGCGCGTACTCTCCCGCTCTATCATTGTAATGCAGCTGGGGACGTTCAAATGGATTTATAAGACAGGAGAGAGACAGTGAGAGAGAGAGAGAGTTCTCTAGGGAAGTCGAACCACAGCCCTGTGAGTTTGCCAGTAACAGTGGCCCTGTCATGGGTTTGTGAATTTCACAGTTTAGTGCTAATAGGCAGATTATGAAAAGAAACTAACCATGTCCACAAATCCCTTTACTTTTCTGCGCTCTGTACTGCCAGTTTAAGCAAAAACTATATATTAATTCATGTGTTTCGTCAGAGCAAGTCCTTTAACCTATCAGTGATATCTATATGTTTGCATTATTTATACATGGCCTCATTATGCATGCATTACTTTAAGTAAATGTACTTTAGCATAAAGCACATGAATTCGCTGTTTGGTCGCATCGCCGTTTAAGACCGTATCTAGGATAATCTTGCTCTCCCTTGCTTCCTAGGCGATAAAACAGTCCGATAACCATCTCATCTCCTCGATCTCTCTATCAGATGCTCACAGGAGATGATAGCTAACACTCGGGACGTATGAGCTCGGTCTAACCGAATATCAAACAGATTTTACCCGGTGTGCGTACAGAAGCTCCCACATTTTAGGACGGCTAAGTTCATCTGTGTAGGCTATTAGAGCAGACTGCAGTCAAATTGACTGTGAACACCCCCCTCCCCCCTCCCCCAGCACACGCCTTCCTGTTGTAGTGGCGACTAGAGCATTCAGGTGAAAAAAATAAATGAGTTCATTTAGACAGCTCCATCAAAACAAGACCGAGATGACAGGGCCTAACTGAGAACTCCATCTGGAGCGGACAGAAGTTATTTGAGGGCCAATCAGGTTCCTCATCCATTTCCATTTCATCAAGCCAACCTACTTCTCTATCTTCTCCCTCCATTTCCAGCCTGTTTTTGATAATGTATGCTTCCTGCATGTTTAAGGTTCATGATAGCAGCGGTATAGACATCTCCATATGAATGTACGCTGGTGGGGCGCGAAGAAGAGCGAATTATAAGAATTTAGTGGACCCTGCAGAAACCCTCGGTGGTTTTTCCGCCACATATCAAAAAGGGCATTAGATTCTGGCATGCTTGAGAAGTTTGGCTTGGCGGGGTTCCAGGCCGTAATAGCCGGGGATATGTAGGTTCTGAATAAGGTGCACTTGTGCCGCCAGTTGAACGGGGGAATAGCGGTTTGCGCTGGCAGGGTGCCTGACCACAGACGCTGCAATTGTCCCCCACTCATCTCCCCCTCCCCCTCATTTTTCACATGGGCTGCGTTAAGCGCAAACGAGAGCATGCCAGGAAAGATTGTTAGCTATTTAGATGGGCAAAGTCTTGGAGTTTGAAAGATAAGTGCCAAAAGAAGGGAGGGGGGCAATGAAAAGTTTGTTAGTCTCAGGCTTCTATGACTTTTAACATAATTTTTTAGTATTTTGCCTTCCTTTTTTCTTCTCCAAGCCCAGTGCAACTGTCAGACTTCAAGAGGATGCGCCCAGTGTTTCTGCTAATTTTAATTGGCTCGGTAGGAATCATTTTCCATTGGAGATCAGTGCAAGCTGTTCTAATATAAGCTTGGGTGGTGCTTTTGTTCGTGCCGTATGTGTGTGTGCGTCGCTGCAGGTCAGCTTTCAACACCTAAAGTGGGACAGGTAGAGTTGGCTGGGCAGGGGGTAAAGCATATCCTCATAGTCTGTCTGCCTGTAAGACTTAATTACGGCACTTTATGAAATAGTAATTATGATAATGGCAACACATGCATGTAATATTGAATTTTTAATAAAGAACATCATGTGCATGCTCACTTTTTTCCTCAGAATAACTCCTAGATGTAGCATTAGCTTAACCCTTAGCACTTGAAATGCCTCTCTGGTTGTGTAGCAACGGAATAATTCATTAAAACAAATTCCACATTATTACAAAGGCCTCAAATGAAATGTGACCAATACTAAAAGATGTAATGCATTGGTATAAAATATGCATGAAATTATGTAAATTATGGAAGTGGGGTGGAAAAAGACTTGCAGCTATACTTTGGGGTCTCTGACAGATCGCCGGGATTCAGGCAGGAGTGACAGCTGGTTACTTTTGCTCTCAAAAATAGAGTGGAACCATCACATTGTCATTGTACAGACAGCACAAGTGCGTTCTTCAGCCAAAATACTCGCACCAAGTAATTTCCTGTTTGTTTTTATCATTTTTCTAGGAAGAGCACTCCACTGGGTGAGGGTTGAATCCATAATGTTCTCAGACGGCTTCCTCACAGCCCGTCTGTCTTGTGTCATTATCTCGATTTGGACGTTTCACTTCATTTTAACAAATGGCCTCCGTCACAGCGTGTTCGGGGTGCTGGGAAAGAGGCGTCCATTTTGGAATTTGATCAAAGAGAGCAGAATTGTGTTTGATAATGTTACACCCTCTGAATTTTCAGTTCACTGAGAGGCTCTGTTGTTCATTTCTAGTGTGGATGTTTATTATCTGCATTTGGTTCAACATAGGACTGTCAAATTTAGTGTGATTAATTATAGATAATAACTTTACCATCCTGAGTCATTTTTGCCTCTTATTTATCATTATTTGTCGAAAATGCCAAAAATGAAAAAAAAAATATTTTGAATTATCTTCATTTGGAGGCTTGAATGATGAATTTTATTGATTAATTAATTATTAAATTTTTATTTGATCGATAGACTGGAAAAAAGTGTGTCTTCAGTTTATAACTCAGCATCAGTTAAACACAGGCTTAGGTGTGCTGATGTACTGACGTGAGAGCAGGGGGAGTGGATCCTGAATATGCTACAAAATATCCTAATCTGACATTTTTATTGCTGGTTAATGCAAAGGGATTTGCATGTTGGGATGTATTATCTTACTGTAACAATGGAGCGTTCATGTCAAAACCCAAACGTGAAGTACAGGTTTCTCTCTCAGCTGTCATTGTCTGTCATCTCTCTCTCTCTCTCTCTCTCTCTCTCTCTCTCTCTCTCTCTCATCTGCTGCCCTCTATTGGCATATAAATACAGGGGAAAACTCCAGCACAAAGAGCTCTGCATGAATTCAGTGCTTATGGACAGCAATTTTTTTGCATTTTAATTAAATGCATTCCATATCTCAGATTAAACGCATTTCATTTTCTTTATTACCCTCCAGATTGATTTGGTCATAAGAAATGGTAAACATTCAACATCCTGATAAAAAGTGCATTACTGTAAATAGATTAAATATGAGAAATGTTGTTTGTTCACCAGAGTATCTTGATAAAAGGTATGACAGCTCTCATATTATTGCATGTGCACAGGGATAATAGTCACTATTAAAATCATCCTCAATCACAGCCTCAACCTCTCTCTGACATATTACAGCTATTCTATAATAGTTCACTGTTCCCGTTCAAATCCACATTGTTTATTCATGAAACAAAATGTTATTAAATTTAGTGTTTTACAGACGTAAATCATCTGTGATCATTTACATCAAGATAGGTTGAACAGCCGTTGTCTGAAACTATGACGCGTGTTAAGTGTTGCATTGTGGGAATGAGAGTGGATCATGAGTGTTTGTAATTATATCCCATTTTGCTTCAGACTATGAACTGAAATGATCATTACTGCTCTGGTGGTTTAAGCCTCGTGGATGTGTTTATCTCAGCTTGAATATTAATTAAATACATTATTTCCTGCTACTTTTTTATCTCTAATGGCGTAAGAAGACACTGGGAATCTGGTGAACATGCAGTGCTGTTCATTTGTATTTTTAAAACTGTAATATTTCAATTATGCATTCTTTATCAGAATATGACTTTGCTTAATTGAATCCTTAATGTGGAAACATCTTAAATTACATTCAATTAAACAGAATTGTGTGTATTAGATTAACCATATGTGGCGCAAAACCCTTTAGGAATCAGTAGGGACTAATTTGGTTTTTAGGAGTTTGAAACTAATAAAAAAATCGATTATTAATATTTTATTTTATTTTTGAAAGACTGGTCATTGTAAACAATTTGAGTACTTGGGATCTGTAATGCCTGTGCCGGTTGCGCACCATTGGCAGAAAATGACCTATTGGAATAAAATTGATTTTAAAACCTGTAAAATAGCTCTAGTCAAAGCCCAGAGGAAGGGAACAGCAGGGACAGGAAGAGGTGAATCGAAAAATAGGAAGAGAATGCAAGAAATGATTGCACCAAGATAAGAATTATGCCAATAGCAGCAAAACCCAGGCGAGTGAACAGGATACAGTTTGTTTTTATTGGCCCGCTGCTTTGAGAACTCTACATAAACAGGGGAAGTGCATCGACCACAGTTTGAAGTAAAGACTAACATGTGCCTGTGTGAATTGAGATATATAGCTTTTAACTTACATTAAGGCCGTTGCTAATGTCAGAGCCTGTTTGATTACACGTTGCAGACAGGTAAATAGACCTACGACTAGAGGGTGAATAGCAAAAGCTCTTAAAGGTGAAAATGGCTGCCTTAAATAGCATTAGTTCTCTTGATTATACAATGCAAATATTCGCAAATTTGGAAATCGGAATGAAAATATCTTGAGCCCTGACAGAATTCTCGCGGTCGGCATAATTATCAAGCCGAATGTGCTCGCAGACTATAATCAGCTGTTTTAGATGGATTTTTCTGCCTCTGTCATCTGTCCTAGAAAATTACAGTACAGCTGACTGCCGTATATTGAGGAATTGTGTCATATACTGGCAATTTCCTGCCCATGTCAGACATTCTTTACTTTAATATGACTGCCATTGCTCTTAATAAAACGCTCTCCTCCATATACATTGCTGCCATGTCCCAGAGTACGCCGTGCTCTGCTCAATACCCTCTTTAAATATTTACCTCTGCTGAATGACAATGGGAGTCGAGGAAAATAAGCTCCAAATTGTGAGTCCCTCACTGGTGCTTATAGTCTTAAGCAGCTGCGTGGAGAGCTTAGAGACACTGCGCAGCAGAAAATGGAATTTCCTATCAGTTGATCAAAATGCAGCCGCAGGCCGCCGCGTGTCTATAATTCACCGGCCTGCACCGCGGGATTGTTTAAGGAATCCTAAATTAAGAGAGAGATTGAGATGCTGTCGGGAAAGCAATTCCCCCATCAAAAATCAGCCCTGAATGTCCATCAGAACACGGGGTGGAAGGATGCTGGGCGAAACACTGGCGTGGTGGGTCAATTCTGAGTGTGTAGCCTTTAACGCGTCGGGGCCCGATAATGAAAGACAAATCAACACGCCTGAGAAATACATACCTCTCGGTAAGAAGCGTGTGGAACAACTAAACAAAAATTAGAGAGCCCCAGCGCCAGTAGCAGGTAACAACTGAAATAAATCAAACGCATTTCCTTGCTCGTTTAGATCAATTGTTACTGCAGTCATCACGCTTAATGTTTCCCAGTAGATCATTTAAATGAGCTTTGGCGTTTAGGGCTTCTGCTGAATTCTAATCTACTATTCATTTGTCCTCAGGTTGGAAACACAAACTGCTTTATGGTGCTGCCTGTCTAACGGCCTCCGATTGCACTTAAAAAACTTTGATTTACTTATGTCTGCTGCAATTAGTGCCGTATTAAAGGAAATCATCTGTCAGCTCACGTTTTAGAGATTCTAGATGCATTATTTGGACATCCTTCAAGGTGCTTTTGCACAAAAAACGCTCTCGAATACAACTGTAATGCAAATAAAAGTGTTCTGTCATTTTATGTTGGTCTACCACAAGGGATTCTTGCCAGGCCGATTATTCAGTTGATATTTTACCATTTCGAGATAATTGCCTCAGTTTATAATCTGGTGTTTGATTACAGTTAACAAAAATGCTGTAGTGCTGTAGTAGTATATATATATATATATATATATATA
>NW_015505264.1:269616-316252 GCF_001515645.1 Sinocyclocheilus grahami | reverse complement strand
GTTGTCCAAATGAAGTTCTTAGCAATGCATATTACTAATCAAAAATTAAGTTTTAATATATTTACAGTAGGAAATTTACAAAATATCTTCATGGAATATCCGAATGATTTTTGGCATAAAAGAAAAATCTATAATTTTTGTATTTTTGTATTTTTGGCTATTGCTACAAATATACCCCAGCGACTTAAGACTGGTTTTGTGGTCCAGGGTCACACACACACACACACACACACACACACACACACACACATATATATATATATACACTTGTGCTACTTATTATTTTCCATTTTTATACACTAGCGCATATATACAACATAATGAAAACTTACTTTTTCAAATATTTTTTGAAAATTAGTTTCAAATTTATTTAATAATTACTGATTTTGTTCAGTCATTTTCAGTAACTTTTTATTTTAAATATTTTAAGAGAATTACGATGTCAAATTGTTCATTTATGCACCTACAGATTTTTATTTTACAATTTCAGTCATCAGTGCCCTCAGATATCATTATATCATTATAATGGCTGATCATTATATCAGCCATTCCAACACTTGGTCGACTACAGGTCTAATACCTATGCAAAAAAAAGGATCATAAACGGCATCATATGGCAGTATTATCAACACTGAAGCCCTTCCCACCATCATTTGAATCAGTTGTTGATCTGTCCCATGGACTTCTGTTATGCGGGCATTTCTCAGCATCACCCTCTGCTGATTTCTCCAGATATGCAAGAGTGACTGACAAAGCAGCCTGATCCAGTCTTATTTTACAAGTTTAGCATATTTACCGAGCTGTTTGAGAAGCTGAGCTATTTTCAGCAAGGATAATGGGTGCTGCTATGCTGTGCAGAGTTTTAATGACTTTCCTACACATTAAAATAATCTGTCATTTCAATTAAAGCTCTGTCAGCTGCATGATGTCTCCCCGCACCTCCCATACAGTGTCAGCACACTCCTTTCCTCCTCCGGTGGGAGTTCACTCAAAGCCCCCCCAAAAAACAAAGCGGAGTTTCAAGGGAAATTGTTTGACAGCAGCTTAAAAGCGAGTCAGGAATAACTTATCAGGTGAGGGCGCACGCTCACTTTAAAGGGTCATTTCATTAAGATTACATTCCCTTCACTCAAAACACAGAGAGAGTGAGCAAACCTAAGGAGAGGAGAAGTTTAATGGATCACTGAACTTTTTTTTGCTCTTACATGTAGAGTTTTTCCTCACCAGATACACCGACGAGGCCTCTTTGAAAAGCATCAAGCACAAGGATAAACACATACATGTAACATCAGTGTTTGGCCTGCCTGTGATCAGATCTTCTCAGGGGCCTCTCTTAAATGTATTTAGAAAGATGGTCATATAGATTATAAAAAATTGAGAATTGAGGGGTTTTTGCAGTCGCTTCCTTCATAACTCGGTTACAGTTTTGTTTACTGAAGAGCCCTTGACCTACTTTCAGTTCATCATTTATTCAATCTAATTTAATTTGCTTCATAGACATTTTCTTTAAGAAAACAACAGAGCTTGACCTGAAGACGGTCTCTAAAAGCATCTAATGTTCAATGTTATGATTGCTAATTATGAACTGACTATTAAAACTGTGCTCGGCTCTCTTTTCCGTTATTTTTAATGTATCGGTGACTTCATGAGATATAAGCCCTCTTCAGACTGAATTTGTGTCCTTCAAATGAGACCCAGCTGAAATCTGTTACACATTAGCTGCTCCAGGACTGATATCTGTGAGTACACCTGAAACTATGTTTTATATTCATGAAGTCCGCTTTTCATATGCTGTCAGAAAAAATGTGTGAAAATTTTAACTTTAGGGGTACAACATCTTGTCAGTGGGGCAGTTCCCTTAAAGGGGACAACTTTGTACCTTATACCCTAAAAGGTGCATATAAGTACCACAGAGTAGCAATATGTATTCTTAAAATACTACTAAGAATCTTTTGGGGGAAAATATGGTACAAAGATGTCCCTTTGTGTGGCAAGCTGGTGCGCCCCTAAAGGTTTGATTTTTGCACCTTGTTTTTCTGCGAGTCAGTGAAATGATGTTCAGAAAATGATGTTCTCAGGATAATGTCAGGAGTCCAACATAAATATGTAAATATTCTATATAATATCTATCTATCTATCTATCTATCTATCTATCTATCTATCTATCTATCTATCTATCTGTCTGTCTGTCTGTTTTGCTTTTGTTATCTGGTCAAAAATGTTTTACCTTTTACTAGTGGGCTAAAGTAGAAAAGAGATATAATTAAATGTAACATTTTCACTGAGTTTCTTCTCTAAAATAGTGAATAAATGTGGAAACAGAGATATTTAAAATGCCCCTGTATGTTTATTTCTATTCACTCTGTTTCTGTAATATAGAACTGATATAAAAAGGATTAGAGAAGCCTATATATCAATAAGACACTTTGGCTGGAATAATTGCATTAGTATTTACTTTTCTCCACTTCATCTCAGCCCTTGCCTACAGCCATATATCACTGCCAGAGAGAGAGAGAGAGAGAGAGAGAGAGAGAGAGAGAGGAAGACAGAAAATTCCATTCAGTCAACATAATCCAGCAGGGAGGATTGATAGCAAGATAGAAGGGTAAAGAATGAGAGAGAACTGAGAATTTCTTTGGTTAATGTTTGTGAGCATTCGGTTTGTCAGTGTGTGCGGTTACAGTGTTGTACAGAGTGAACGGTTCTGTTCTGTGAGACGCTTTAAATAATCCAAGCAATATGAAAATCCTAATGGCACTTTGATGCCTTGGGTTGGGGGGTTTTGCATTAGAGAAACAGGTGATATGTTTGTATTATTTGTCAACAGTGGTGGGAAAAAAACTAGCAAAATGCTGACATTTTCATTACGACTGTGCTTAAATCACATTCATGGTCGTTGGTGGGAGGATTTCACAGGGTCTATGAAATTAAAGTGCTCCCATTTTTATTGAAGCATGTTGCTCCCTTCTCTTCTTTGACTGTGTAACCTGTTGTGAAAAACTAAGTCTAAGCCGATCAGAGCAGTTCTCATCAAAACCAAGCCATCGACACTTCTTTTGGTTGAGGAGCAGTTAGGTAGAAGTAATGCTGCAAACTAAACATTTTAAAATAGTATCACATTAGAAAACTTGTTTTGAAAACAACTGAGCAAGTCTAAAATCTAGAGAAAATTGCAAGAGAATTGAGGTAATAATCCACATGCTCACCCAAATTGTTGAATGGTTGGATCTCTCAAATCAAGCATTTTTAATTCGAATTGAAAAATTTGATTCATTTTAGTGAATTGACTTGTTTAGATGTGACCTGTTCAAAAGTGATTCACTGATGCATCCTGTTCCTGTGGTGAATCAATTTAAAATCATTACTCTCATTCACCCAAATTGTTCATTTTGTTCCCTAAGCATTATTAAATGAAAATGAAAATGTGAAATTGATAAAATATTGTTAGTGAATCTGTTCATTCATGTGGTTCCTTTAAACAAACCTGTACAAAAATAAATAAATGATTCACTGATTCATTTAAGTAACTGTGTAGACAACACCGCTGCATTTTATGTCTTTTTTAGCGATACACACCATAATATTAGGCTAATTATTACACTAATTTTTTAAAATATATATATATATAGTAAAATACTTGATCACACTTTAGTTTGGGGACCAATTCTCACTAACTAACTATTAACTATGAATATTGCCTCAAGAAACTCCTAATATGCT
Source organism: Sinocyclocheilus grahami (assembly GCF_001515645.1). NCBI lineage: Eukaryota > Metazoa > Chordata > Actinopteri > Cypriniformes > Cyprinidae > Sinocyclocheilus > Sinocyclocheilus grahami. The sequence goes on along the minus strand of NW_015505264.1, from coordinate 312,532 downwards.
GCTTATTATTAATAGTTTAGTAAGGTAGTTATTATGTTTAGTTATAGGATTAAGGGTTCTAAAACATGCTCATACAGAATAATTGATTAATATGTGCTTTATAAGTACTAATAAACAGCCAATATGCTTGTAATATGCATGCTAATAAGCAACTATAGTTAATAGTGAGAACTGCTCCCTAAACTATAATGTTATAAAACACTTCTGTTCATTGAAGTTTTTGATTCAGTTATATAAATTATGGTCTTTTCTATTGATCATACTGAGATCAATGTACACTAAACTACAATGTGAACCTCATTGTTTTGTGTATTTATAATTATATCCAAATGTATTTCATTAGGAGTAGACAGCCAAGCTAATTATATTCAAATGGTTGACTGCAGCTGAACTAGTTTTTAAATCATGAGCAGCTTGTCAAGTTACAGTTTCAAAGCAGACCCTGCTATAGTTTGCAAGGTCTAATAAATGCATTGAATTGTCAATGTACTGTAAATGTAGTGTATAACTCAATGGGATATTCACGGCCCCTGGTGACGTCTGTGGTTAATCATTTAAATTCCATTTGAAATGATATCGGCTTGCAAAAGAAGAGCAACAAAACTCCAGATGTGATTACGCCAGTAATCATTTAAAATGTCTAAACTTCACCTGCTTTGTTCTATTTATAAAACATCCAGACTTGCGCGTATTATCTCATTCCTTTCTCATAGTTCCCTGTTTCCCTTCCGTCCCGACAGTTTTTTCATGTGTCAGTTTTCTTCTCCTCTCCTGGTTTTCCTCTCTCCGACAGTTTACACTTTACAATGAACGCATTAAGTTTTCAGCAAATTACATTTAGGCAAGCGTTTATGGTGCCAAACACTTCAGCCTTTAATCCGCTTTACTGTAGGCAGATGTATCACCCTACATTTGCCGCACTTAACATATGTAAATTTGGCAGGTAATACACATCCCGTCTGACATATTATGTTTTTATACCTGTTAAAAACACTCTGAACCTAGGATTTCTCCCACTACAGGATACGGGGCCTGATACTTCAAAGTAAATGCCTGCTAAGCAACATTAACAGGTGTAAACAGTGAGTCTGATGCTGCTAAGCTTTGCACGATGCTTAGGTAAATTCCACTTCATTTGAAAAGCCTTCAGCTTTTCTTAGTAGAGGCCAGCATTCACATGCCCCTCCACCCCCTACCCTTCCTTCTCTCTTTCTCGCTCTGCTCCTGACCAGAGTTATCACATTTCCTCTGGGAGTGCGGTGTGCATGATTGCAGACCTGCCTTGTCACATGCTAATAAGCAACTATAGTTAATAGTGAGAACTGCTCCCTAAACTATAATGTTATAAAACACTTCTGTTCATTGAAGTTTTTGATTCAGTTATATAAATTATGGTCTTTTCTATTGATCATACTGAGATCAATGTACACTAAACTACAATGTGAACCTCATTGTTTTGTGTATTTATAATTATATCCAAATGTATTTCATTAGGAGTAGACAGCCAAGCTAATTATATTCAAATGGTTGACTGCAGCTGAACTAGTTTTTAAATCATGAGCAGCTTGTCAAGTTACAGTTTCAAAGCAGACCCTGCTATAGTTTGCAAGGTCTAATAAATGCATTGAATTGTCAATGTACTGTAAATGTAGTGTATAACTCAATGGGATATTCACGGCCCCTGGTGACGTCTGTGGTTAATCATTTAAATTCCATTTGAAATGATATCGGCTTGCAAAAGAAGAGCAACAAAACTCCAGATGTGATTACGCCAGTAATCATTTAAAATGTCTAAACTTCACCTGCTTTGTTCTATTTATAAAACATCCAGACTTGCGCGTATTATCTCATTCCTTTCTCATAGTTCCCTGTTTCCCTTCCGTCCCGACAGTTTTTTCATGTGTCAGTTTTCTTCTCCTCTCCTGGTTTTCCTCTCTCCGACAGTTTACACTTTACAATGAACGCATTAAGTTTTCAGCAAATTACATTTAGGCAAGCGTTTATGGTGCCAAACACTTCAGCCTTTAATCCACTTTAAAGTAGGCAGATGTATCGTCCTACATTTTCCACACTTAACATATGTAAATTTGGCAGGTAATACACATCCCGTCTGACATATTATGTTTTTATACCTGTTAAAAACACTCTGAACCTAGGATTTCTCCCACTACAGGATACGGGGCCTGATACTTCAAAGTAAATGCCTGCTAAGCAACATTAACAGGTGTAAACAGTGAGTCTGATGCTGCTAAGCTTTGCACGATGCTTAGGTAAATTCCACTTCATTTGAAAAGCCTTCAGCTTTTCTTAGTAGAGGCCAGCATTCACATGCCCCTCCACCCCCTACCCTTCCTTCTCTCTTTCTTGCTCTGCTCCTGACCAGAGTTATCACATTTCCTCTGGGAGTGCGGTGTGCATGATTGCAGACCTGCCTTGTCAAAAATCTGCCCAGTGTTTCTATATTTTTTTGTGAGACGTCCTACTGCTGAATAATGTATGAGACCTGCTCTCATTACATCTCTCTCTCTCTCTCTCTTTCTTTCTCATCCTGTTGGTTGAGGTAGCAGAAGCGACAGCTCAGGCAGAGATGGTCACCCCTTTCCCAGCAGCCCCTGCTTCTGCTCTCATCAACTCCACTGCCCACTGCTGACAAAATGGGCTTATTTGACTCCTCACCCCGTGGCACAGATGAATAATTCACCTCGCCGCTGCACTGCTGGGGAGGCGCAGGCAGGTTTACATTTGACAGAGCGTGGACAGTGGATTATGGGATTGCGCAGAGGTGCTCCACTCCCAGCCTGTCCAAGAGAAAGGACTTCAAACTGCAGCTGGGCCCGCTGAAGCCTTTGTGTAGAATGACACAATGCTGCTTGTACTATAGCAAGGATTGTGTATGGAAAAAAGCAGATCTAAGTGCAGATCTAAGTGCTATATGTACTATTTTTGTATCAAGAGGCTTCTCTAGATGTAGTTGCATTGAAAACGTAGACAATTGTGACACAGGGACTGATCCCAGTCAGTTTGCTACTTAATTTGGGTAAAGAGTATTGTTAGCAAAATCTGTCTACATAAGCAGCTAACTTCTAGGGCCTAACTTCTACATAAGCACCTTAACTGTTATAGAACCTCATAAGTGACTGATTTTAAACACTGTACATAGGCAGCACTGCCATAAAATATTAGGTGCTCCACATGGGATATTCACACTTGATTTCAGTTGAGTTGTATGGAAGCATGTTAATAAGTTAACGGAGCTATACTTTAATAGACTGTAAAAGTCAGGTTCTGGAAGTAAAACTCTATTCATTTTCTCCATAGGAGAACTGATTTCTAACAATAACTTATAAACTGTTAAAAAGCTGTGACTTACTTTCAGCTACAAGGTTGTTAATCTATGGTATATGCTGTTGTTGAAGCCATCAGCCAGCATTATTTCAACTTTTTTGCTTTTAATTAAGGATATAATGTTGTGATTCGCCCTAATAGCTGGAGTCTTAAAACAAAGTATTAAAACTATGTAACTATTGTTATTTTAGTATCATTAAGATACTGTTATACACTAGAAAATAAATGGTGTAGAAACTATTTTTCACTCAGAAATTTATACTATATTTCTACGATTACAAAATAATAATAAAAATAAATAAATAAAAATGACAGTGTAGGATTTATTAATATTTTTAATTAGTTTTTTTTTTAATTCAGATGGAAAATATAAAATTAAGTGATTTTGTCCTTTAATTTTTTATTTATTTATTTCTAGGCTATATAGGTTTTTAAAAAAAATTTTATTATAATATTTTTTTTTTTAGTATATCAACTAAATGAAAATGAGAAATACATTTTATTTATTATTATTTCAGTTAATGTTTATTTATTTTTATTTTATATTTTTCAGTCTTAGGAACCAAGGCTGCTGAAAAACTGGACAGGTGCTGTTGCAATATTCAATTTGAACATTTTCCCCCATCTTTTCTTTAGCATTTATATAATGTTTTTGTATTGTTACTGCATTCTCCATTAATGTTCCAATGCTGGAATGTTAAAAGGTAGCATGGAGTTGTGCTTATAATGCTTTTTAATGCTCATTAGGTTTTTGAAGCAGCTGTTTACAAATTTACATCTAAATTTGCTAAGGAATGGTTATGTTAGGATTAGAGCCATAGCCTAGCAGTTAGCACACATTCAGTACTTCAGACACATTGAACTGTGCTATTAATGTAAGAGATCTTCCCTATTTGTTTCCTGTATTATCTTTCTTTTTTACTCAAATATGGTCAAGAAACAAGCTCAGTAAATCACATTACTTTTTTGCCATGATCACACGTGATTCCGTTTCACATCTTTCACCTACAGGCTGGCGGAAAGACCTTCGCGTATCCTTTAAATGAGATCTGTCCTGGAAAAGTAGAAGCTGTGTCAGGCCAAAAGGACAGGATAAATAAAGTACCACACAATATCACACTTCTCAGGACCACCACAAAGGACTTCAGCTGCCCTTCCTGCCCAAACAAGTCAGCCACAGTTTCTTTTCTGGATGTGGAAGGACATCGTAAGGAGGTCAGCTTGCCTTTTTCGTCTTTGCAATAAAGCAGAACCTCTTTTTACACATCCATGCTCTAATTTCCAGCAGCCCATGCCAGGCGAGTTCAGGCCTACCTTATCTGTCTTGTTAAACACAGACAAAGGGATGAATCCTTTCTCCTTTCCTCTGGTGGAGACAATAGCCAAAGTAGATAACCTAGTACTCTGGAATTAATTATCTGGCCTTTTAATTCAGGGTCGTGGTGATTAGCCCACTGTGGAGGCATTAGCATATCGTCCCTGTGCTGGGTCTCCTGGACCTTGTCTTTTTCACCCTGTGGAAAACCCCACTCAGCATTTCCTCTGCTACCTGCCAGTCCCTGCCTATGAATGTGATTTGAGGGAAATGAGATTTCCTCTTCATACCAAACGGGCTGATGACAGTTCATTGCAGGGGGATAATTATAAATGGTTTTTATATATCATTGACTGCTGTGATGGCGAGAGCGATATGATGTGTTAATACAGACATTTAGCTCCATTATTCCACATAATAAGGCGGGTGACTACGCCACTGATTACCTCCTCTATCAAGACAGGACTTCACAACATTCGCCAATCAGACACACGCTTTCTGATGCAACAATGTGTGGAAGGCGAAACCGCTATACTAGCTCTGAATTTAAAATGGCAGTGAGGGTCACAGACTTTCTTTTCGGTTTTCTCTTTTGCATTTCCGTGTTCTTTGTCCAGTTCTGAATCACTGACCTCCACCACCAAACCACTATGAACTCCAGCTTCACCCAGCAACGTCTACTCCTCAACAGGTTTGTGGGCCATTCAGAATTGAAATAATAGTGTCTTTTAAATTCATTTTGATTTGCAACATTGAATTGAGCAAACAGGATGGTATAATAACACAATTCTTTTAAATGTAAATTCAGTAAAATGGCTTAGGGGCGTAAGGAAGTAGAATTACAGTTTACTGAAATTTTAAAAAATATGACTAATTTTTAACTAAAAACCAAAATGTATTAAAACAAACTCAAACTGTTGGTTTAATAAAGCCTGGATTGAAAGTTTGAAAACAAGTTAAAAGATTGATGTTTGAACCTTACTGTTAGATATAGGCCTATGTTAAAAAAAAAAAAGTAAAGGTTGTTTGAACTTTCTATGACACTTTAGTATAGGAACCAATTCTCACTACTAACTAGTTGCTTATTAGCATGCCTATTATTAACATATTGGCTGTCTATTAATATTTATAAAGCACATATCCTGCATGGCCATATTCTTCATCCCTAATCCTACCCAATACCTAAACTTAACCACTACCTTACTAACTACTAATAAGCAGTAAAATAGGAGTTTATTGAGGCAAAAGTCACGGTTAATGGTTTGTTAATAGCAAGAATTGGACCTTAAAATAAAGTGTAACCAAACTTTCAAAGGCTTAGAAGTTGTTGATGTAATAATAACAACAACAACAACATTCATAATAATAATAATAATAATAATAATAGTTACATTTTAGACCATTTAGTATGAGTTTGGTGGTGGTCACTTTTATGTAATGTTAATACGAAGCTTAACTGTTTAAGATGCAAGCTTGTTAAAATGTTATCCATTTGTAAAAACATTATTTTTGTTGATACAACCTCCTTTTTTCTCCACAATTGAGAAAACTCTTTTTCAACTTCTGATATTTATAGTTAATTTGTTGGCCACACGTCCATTTTTCCGGACATGACCTGGCTGGAATTTAATTGGTTACTATGTTCAGGTTTTGGCTTTGTTTTTCATACCTGCTGAAGGTAAGGACTGAAATGTAGTTTGACCAATAGCATGCAGGCATTGTACATAATCAACCAATTGTGGCTATTTAGAGACCAGGATATATCCAGGATAAAGTGGAAATATGGTCACCCTAAGTTAGTCAGTTAGCTAGCTAGTTAACTTTTATGACCCAGGGTGTGTGGAGATACACTTCATTACCCTGAATGCATTACCTGTGTTGAATTTTGTCTTTTGTAATTCAGTAAAACTCCTTCTCTTCCTGTAATTCCAATTCAGCTTCTTGTTAGTTGCGGCCAATTCAATCCAAATTCCAGCTCATTACATTTCTTCAATTACGAATTTTGCACAATTCTGCTCCTTAACCGATTCCAGGCAGTTGCAACACAAAGACAAGCCACTTCCCACAAAATAGAATGCTAAATCGCCTCCATCCTCTGAGTTTAGCTATATGCACTGAGATCAGATGAAACCAAAAGTGTATGCATACACTGGGGAACAGCACTCACAGACAGAACCCCAGCTACACAGCCTGAGGCTTAATACCAGAGAAGAGGTGGAGGCTGTTATCTGCATTACAATATCCTGCTAATCAGCTCTTTTTGAGAGAGGAGAGGACGTCCCCTGAGGATGATCGAGATTTTTGCTACAACTTCATTTTTTAGAAAAAAAAGCAGAAGAAAATGTAAGAGCCACCCATGCATTGGAGCATTAATTTCCCATTTTTATTTCTGAACATTTGGAGCCAGTTCCAAATTACTTTCCTTGGGGGGATTAGGAAATTAGAGCACCATTTTGAGGGATTAGGCTGGTCTTAAACCAGGCTCCTGTTTGAGGCTGAGGATGAGGAAGCTACACTATGCAATGCAGGAGTTCCAAAAAAAATACAGAACAAAAGCTGTTTAAAACATTACTTGAAATGAAAAAAAAAACAGCTTAATACATGAGTTCATTTATACCACTTAAGAACCAAAGAGAGCGATAAACTGATGTTTAAGATCGAGATTTTTGCTACAACTTCATTTTTTAGAAAAAAAAGCAGAAGAAAATGTAAGAGCCACCCATGCATTGGAGCATTAATTTCCCATTTTTATTTCTGAACATTTGGAGCCAGTTCCAAATTACTTTCCTTGGGGGGATTAGGAAATTAGAGCACCATTTTGAGGGATTAGGCTGGTCTTAAACCAGGCTCCTGTTTGAGGCTGAGGATGAGGAAGCTACACTATGCAATGCAGGAGTTCCAAAAAAAATACAGAACAAAAGCTGTTTAAAACATTACTTGAAATGAAAAAAAAAAACAGCTTAATACATGAGTTCATTTATACCGCTTAAGAACCAAAGAGAGCAATAAACTGATGTTTAAGACTCATAGCATATGAAAGCAAAAGAATCCACACATTTTGAAATGCAAATACGATATATAGCAAATGCCAAGGTTGTTCTATCCTAAATTATGCAGTCTCTTAATCACTTGCTTTAACCTGAATATGCTCGTGAATCAACAAAATTGCAGTGTGTTAACAGATGGAGCCATTTCTCTCCTTAGTGAAAACTGATGTTCTTATTACAAAGCCAGACACAACATTTGGATTTTCCAGATGTGCTATAGACAACTTTTAAAGGTTTTGCTTGTTAAAAGTCTATCAAAGAAACAAATGTTTTTGTTTCATGAATTAATGTTTGTCTCGGTGTAAATCAAGCCCACATAAGTCATTTTAATGAATTTATACTTATAGGACACTGTGTTTTTCTAAAATACCTGAGGAAAGCTGTTAGCATTCACATTCATTTCAATGCCCGATTTAGTTGCACCACCCAGTTATGTGACCATTTTATTTTGAGGCAGCGTTCTGAGCTCTAAATGTCATGTGACTAAAAACATAAGTTTTATGAGCCCTCGAGGAAGAAAAAAAATTGAGCATAGGTTAAAAAATTTATATATTTTAATTATTTAATTATAAAATTATTTAATTTTAATATATATATTAAGGCCAAAAACATAGTGGTAATACAGATTTTAAAAATGGCATACATTTACTTTTGGTAAGTTGCAGTAATTTATTTATTAATTATTTATTTTTATTTATTCATTTATTTATTTTTTACTTTTTTTATATTTACACTTAAAATGTAAATGTATTTATTTATTTACTGTTTAAATGTATTTATCTATTTGCCCCTTGAAGTTTTGGCTTTTAAGGGTTTAATGTTTAAACGAAATATCTTTTAAATTTGAAAAAAAAAAAACTTATTTACCTAAGCCTTGCTATCGCGACATATATTTAGCATATATTTTGGCCAGAAAAACATATGGTAAAAATATATGACATATGGTAGCTCATTATTATTATTATTATTATTATTAACATTATTATCAATGACAATAATGTTCATGATTTTGGATTTTTCACTTTTGAAACCTTTCAAATTGCTTTCAAAATGTCTACAACAGTGAGAGGAAGAGTACCGCAGTGCATTGTAGGTAATCGTGTCTTAACACAGGATAGCACAGTAATGATAAGCTAGACTGGTTGAAAACAAAGAGGCTTGACTTTACACTTTTAATTCTGTAATCCCTACAATTGCAGCTGCCGAAAAGGATTTAAAGAAGAATTAAAGGCAATAAATTTGTAGCTTGGGAAACAAATGATTCATGAGATACAAGATGTGACTGCAGGGTAAATGAGCACTGTGTTAAAGCCTGACATTTGTGTGCACAGCTCGGTTTTGCTTGCCTAAACCGGTTAGTAGGATTGTTTGTACATAAATCTAGGTAGTTGCGTATATTTGGACATCATTTTTGATCCTCATACAAGCGAGTGAGTTTTATTGGCCTGCATTCATTGGTTTGCTCAGGGATGACACCTCATTCTCAAGATCTCAGCTGCTGGGGGTTTTAATGCACTGCTAAAGGTCAGGTCATAATCACTCCTCTTTAGTCCTGCTCCCCGTTTAATTGACTGTCTTCCACACATAAAGTCCCCACTTCTCACTCTCTGATTATTGCAGCCAGCACTTTCGTACACAGATTCATGAGATGCTATCCAACCTGCTGTCGGTTTCCTACAAGACCTTTGGGAAATGTCCATCCAGCTTAATTTCCAATCACAACTTGGAAGAATATTAATAGACCTGCCATCCAGAAACGTGCATCTCTAATACAAACCTCCATAAAACTCCACCTCTGATGGAGTTAGATCTTCTCTCTCCACCAAACAGTGAAAAGAGAGTTTGTATTTGAGGCTTTTGTCTGTGTACTAGCACAAAGCATACAAAAGGTTATTGTCCCTTTCTGTCTCTGGAAATATTTCCTTAAGCTCACCTCAGACCAGGCAATTTCTCTTTTTTTTGCTTCTCCTGCCTTTGTTTTGAAGACAAAGGTGATGAATTTGGAGCGCGTGTGAAATGCCAGGCAGACAACGGCAGAGAACGAAGTGTGTCATTTATTCTCTCAGCAGGTGTGACGCGCCGGGCCTGGTTTGAGCCTCGGTCCATTGTCCTGCCGCACACACGCCCCACTCCCTAGAGAATAGCCTCCTCTCCCTGGCCGCGCCAATCCCAGGACAGAAAACTCTCAACAAAAGGTGAAAATGAGTGTAAATTGCAGTTATTTTTCCATCCTTTCCTTTTGTAATTTGAACACTTTTTATCTGCTGGAGCAACGCTTTATTTATTTTTTTCCCTTGGAAAGGAGCTCGCTGACACCTTATTCGCAAGGTTATGTGACAACGTAGGTTTCTGATTACTTCCAAATGGTGTTACGATGAAAATCATGAACTTTGATCTGTAGAGCATCTTGCGACTTTCATGTTCTTTGCTTTATCTCCGCATAATTATCGAATTTAACTTTAACACCATTTAATTAAAAGCATTATGATTTTGCATCTAGTATGTACAAAGTGTAAAGTACCAAAAAATCAAATTTTTTTAATGTATAGGGCAAGTAGAGATGTACATGCTCTTTGATCGGCCAGACTAATATTCAAAGAATGACAGTTTTGCACACTAAATTCTGCATATTGTTTTGACTTCTCATTATGGCAACCGTCTTTGTTTGAATAGAAGTCTTTGGCCTTATATGTCTTTTTTATTTTTGTCCATACATTAAAAAAAAATCTGTAATGGTAAACCACTTAAATCTTCTGAATTTGTATGTTAACTATTTAACATGACAGTAATCTTAGTCTGCCATAAATTCACATTTTTCTTAGACACCTGATCTAAAATATTTATTTTAATTTACAGTGTTTCAGTTGCAATGCCACATATATTGGTCCTCCAATATGTCAACACACTTGTATCAACATTTGTATCAACACATTTGTAATCATTCATATAAGCAGTGACTGCATATATACCAAGACGGTTCCCTCATATTACTATGAATGGGAGAAAGAGCAACACTCAAGATTGTAAAATAAGTCCCGTCTTCTAAATAAAAGAGTAAAAGAGCCTTATCACATTCACTGCTGTTGGAAGCTCCAGTTACTGACTGCATATGTGCATTGGCTGGTCCAAGCAATGTATGTTGGGGAAAGTTACTTTTAAAAGTAATGCATTACAATATTGTGTTACTCCAAAAAAAGAAAGTAACTAATTCTGTTACTTAGTTACTTTTTATGGAAAGCAATGCATTATGTTACTTTTGCATTGCTTTTTGTCTCCTGGGCTGGGCTTGGTTATTTGTTTTTTAATAACCAAAAACTTAAAAGTTATATTTTTGGTAACTTTAAGGGCCGTTTTACACCAAAAGTGAAATTAATTAGCTTCAGGCTGAAGGAATTGCCTCTTCAACTCACTCCCAATTTCTCTCAACAAGGGGACAGGAGAGGTGTCAGTGAATAAATAGGAAAACAAAGTAACTTGCGTTACTTGTTTGAAAAAGTAACTGATATTTCATTGTCAATTTAAAAGTAATCCATTACTTTACTAGTTACTTGGAAAAAGTAATCTGATTACATAACTTGCATTACTTGTAATGCATTACCCCCCAAATATATATATATAATTTAAACCATCCAAATGTTATAATGTAAGTTACACTGGCCTGTTTAAGTGGTTGGTCTGCATGTTCAGTGCCTAAAGGTTCTGTATTTATTTCAGGGTGTTGGTAACCTGATGGGATTTGTGCTAATTATGAATCAGAGAGGCACCTACACCTGCACAAAGCAGCTTTTCCTCACATTGAAACATTAGCTGATCTCTTTTAATCAATATGAAATATATTCGCCACTTTTCCCCACTAACAGCATATTATCATGTCGGGTTACAAATTAAAACGCCATGCCACTAACTGGCTGGGGAGGAGGAATCGGGCATCACAAAAATCTAATTGTTCCCATGACATTTTTCTTCAGCGGGACAATTAATTCTATCGGTCCACGTAACCTTTTTCCCAAGTACTGTACGATGGCATTTTTAGTATTCATAATGAATGGACTGTGAGTGAGAGAATGGTTAAAACAATCATTACATTATTTAACAAACGTATTTAATTGGATTGGACGTAGGGAGTGTGTATCTCGGTGACGACAAGCATTGATGTTCTGCCTGATAATTCAATATTGCAAATGGGATTGTTTTGGACAGAGCACAATCTTCGATGCATTACTGTACGTAAACGTCTTCCACCCATGCACCCCTCCTCTTCCTCTGCCCTCTCTTTTTCTTGCTTTCTCTGACTTTCAACATCCCGTTTAATGAAAGTTGAGGTTGAGTTGTATTTCAGCGCAACTGAATTTACAAAAGCAATTTGCAGAAAGGGCTCACTTTGGCTACATTAGAGAGAAGCTTCCATCAGTCCGGGCCCCTCGGGGGCCGAGAAGGTGCTGTACATCCATGTCTTAAACTGAGGTGAACATCCTAATTTATTAAGTATTGATCACCACAAATGACAGTAAGTGCTACAACATTTAGTGAGCAAATAACTGACAAATTGACAGACAATTTTCTTACATTTGGAGTCTTTAATGGCTTAAGTACACAAGAAAAAGACTATAAAAATATTATCAGCCATAGACCATGAGAAAAACAAAAATCCATCATGGCCATTACACTTTCCTCTTGACATTGTTAAATTACCTTAATGCCTTAAACAACGGACGTGCGGGCCTGTAATGATGCATTTGGTGAGTGTTTCTCACTTTTTGGCCAAAAATTACATAGTTTTATTTGATTTTTTAAATGCAGCTTGTAATGGGATACGCATTATATGCGTGCTGCGATGCCATTATATAGTGTTAGTAGAAAGTACCTGAGATTGTATTGAAGTAAATGTGCTTAATCTAGGCCAGTTTAATCTAATTTCCATCAACAGCCATCTTGTTCCGGGCTGTGAGAGAAATGTTAATGTGACCTCATTAATCTATTAGCCCTGATGCACGCTCATAGAGAAGCAGGCAGATCGGAATAAATAATGCATTATTTTCACCAGGCAGGGCCCTCTGTAACCCGGCCCACCTCTAGGGCAATTAAAAGGGGTTAGAGTGTCTCCGCCGTGCCGCTATGGCACGTGGAAGGCCGAGCGCTTCGGTTGAATATTCGCGAGATGTAGCGGTATCCTACAAGACCTTATTAATAACAGGCAGGAACGCATCCGAGCCACTTTACACTTGACCTAAAGACTTGTTTATCCCCATGAGGGTGCACTGGTGGGGTTTTTCTGCTCCATGCCAGGCAGTGAGAGAGGCGTAGCTGATGTGGGTGAGAGGTTTTTATCTGTTTACCATTGAGAGCCTTGCTGGAGGTCCATTTTGGGCCCCGTCTCTACTTTTGGAAGAGGGAGGTGTGTGCTTGGAAATGTCTCTACTTGTTAGTACAGAAAGGCCTTTCTCACATAATTATGGTCGCGTACTTTGTATATGATGTAATGTGTTGCAAAATGAGGGAACGGTCAGTTTAATGGTTGTTTTTATAAGCCATTTTAAGAGTTTTAATTAAATGACAATTTCCATTTTATTCCAAGTTCCCAAGTTTTCTTTTTAACCAAATACTCCCTTTTCAAAACAAGCGCTGCCAAGTCAGGCATCAGCAAAAAGCTGTGCCCGAAAATAGCTGTAACTTAAAGCTTAGCTTTTCAATAATTATAGCTTAGCTTTCTTTACTCATAAGAGATCCGGGGATCTGTACTTTAGGAAAAGTTAGAAATAAAAAGTTGGTGTTAGCGTTGCATTCTCTCATGTTTCACTCCTCAAAAGCTGCAATTATCCTGTGAAGATCAGGATTCATACTTGGTTATCATGGGGATTGAATACACCTCCGGAGAGTTTCAGCCTAAATCAAAACTAAAAGATAAGCAGTGCTGTTTTTCTTCTTTCTTTCACTCTCTTTTGCAAAAAGCCTCAGTGTTTCAAAGAGCTGTGGCATTAATTTGAAGAAATGTTCCTGTTTCAATTCCTTTCTGTATTTGAATATTGGCAGTTCAGAGGCCTTAAGCTTGTCAGGGAGATATCATTATGGAGAGTTCGTTTTATTTGAGTTGTAATGAATGCACTTTATAATGGATTTGATTTGGGTCTGTAACTCCTACTAATTTGATATGATGCTTTTAATGTACTGTAAAGCAGGGAAGTATGTAAATTTGGATGCAGGGTCCCTGGCCATGTTGTTTTGCTTCCCTCCCTTATTTGGAGAGATGACTGCACTGGGGCTGATGCTGTGATCAGATCCACTTTGTGGTATGTAAGGAGTCAACCATAGGCATTTCAGAGGAACAGTATCCAATCAGCGTCTTTGCAATGCCATGAACTGTCCATTCAAATTCCCTCTGACTCCAATAACACTTATCTTAAAGCGTTCTTTAGTCTGCCTTCAATACCCATGCAAAATGTCATTCAACCTCAAAATTGCATTGAATATAAAAATGAAAGACCTGATAATGTCCTTGACTGGAACAAGAGAGGATTTTTTCTGCACTTGGGTCAGTATATTTGAATAACATTAGAGAGCTCAAAGCTCCCCTTTTTTGATTCTCAAACTTCAACTCTCCTCTGGCGAATTTAGTTGAAATGTAAAATATTAATTCAGTTATCTTCTGGATACATGCTTCTGCAAGTACTTGCTGCCTCATTTAAATTTCAAAACGTCGATAAAGAGATAGTTCACTTAAACTCACCACAATGTTGTTACAAAACTTTATTGACTTCTTCTGTGCTTTTGCACAAACGATATGCAAATTGTTCTCTATTTGAAGTCATACAACAGTTTTGTGTGAATAGAATGAAATTTAAGCTTAGCTGCAATGAACTGCTGTGAACAAATCACTGAGTCAGTGAGTTGAATTTAAGAACTGTATGAGTTTGTGAACAAATTATTGAGGCTTTGTTAACTGTATCAGCTTGATTCATTTACAAGAGTGAAACAAAGAATCAAAATAGCAATTTGTTCATGAATCAGATATAACTTCTTTTCTCATGACCTTTTTTTTCAGATTTTTAGTGACATTTTAGTATGCTCATCACACAAACGGTAATGTTAATTTTAAACTATTAAAATTGTTTTCATTAATTGAAATAAATATCTATCTATCTATCTATCTATCTATCTTAGTTATCATATGACTTCAGAAGACCTGGAATACATAATTACATGTAATACATAATTACATAATGCATAATATATAATTTTATGATGCTTTTGGCTCCATTTTGAAAGCTCTGGTCCCAATTCATTGTAATAAGGAAAAGAGCGACCAGAACATTATTCAGACAACACGAGAGTGAGTGTTCTTGTTATTTTTCAAGGACAATGTATGCCAGTTTTGGAAAACATCTACAGGAAGTGATGATGAACACCCTACCTCCCAGAGAACAGGGACAAGCCTAGTCACAGGAAATGGTTTGAATAATTGGAAATGTAGAGTCAAAATGTGTTTCTGAGAAGGAGGGGGTGGAGTGTAAGACATTGGCCTAAATACATTACGCAGCTAATGGGTTATTTCAATGCACACCAGGGTCAGGGGTTCAGGGAGAATGCATTTAGTGAGGACGGGCAGAGTTTTCCTATCATCTGTCCTGCTGGATGGACCCCAGGCACGGGGCCGCTGGACTGTCCCTTTACGCTGGTGGAAAGTCAAATTTTCACGCCTAATTTCCTCTTCTAAAGACCACCGAACAGGCCTTGTGTCTTTTTCCCATCACTCACAAAAGGGCTTTTTAGTTTAGGAAGGGCAATAACTTATTTCTATCCA
Organism: Sinocyclocheilus grahami; assembly: GCF_001515645.1. Taxonomy (NCBI): domain Eukaryota; kingdom Metazoa; phylum Chordata; class Actinopteri; order Cypriniformes; family Cyprinidae; genus Sinocyclocheilus; species Sinocyclocheilus grahami. The sequence goes on along the minus strand of NW_015505264.1, from coordinate 297,027 downwards.
ATCAAACTTTTGCATTTTGCCTTATTGCGCTTAAAGCCATCTTTAAATCTTTCCCGGCTCTCTTTTTAATATATCACGGTTATATATTAATATTGCTTCGCTAAATGTAGAACGTCATTTGAACATAAATTCTGTCTCTTAGCATGCTGAGATTTCGACTAATCTTTGATATAATAGGATTTTTTATTCCCCACACTTTTGTGTTTGTTCAGGGTATAATTTGGCCGCCCTAAGTGTCACAATTTGAAGGCTTTTTTCTCCCTGTAGATGGCCCATGTGTCTGCATTAAGTGCTGGGGGGCCTGCATCGTATTCAGTGGTTCAGTCTGAGATTTTTATTATCATTTTCAAAGCATCAAAGGTTTTCTCCATCCAAGCTTAAAGAGATGAAAGTTTGCCTTTGTTCCATCCCCACGACATTACTACCATGCATTAGATTTCTTTTTATATGTGAAATTACCTTTTACATTCTCATTGAGAGAGCAGTCTATAATGCAGTAGTTCCCTCACACGTTTATTTAGCACATAAAATTGTATTTTCCACCTCCTCAGGAAGATACAATTCACTTTTTGATTTTTATTCTCTCTCTTCTTCTTCATAAGGCAATGCATTTTGTGGTCACCACAGCCTTTGATCGGCTCTAATCTCAATGACAAACACTGCCTTGTTTGTTTCATGTGTCAAAACCAGGCTGTCTGTTGACTGATATGTTTTTGTTCTTTTCCTTTTTTTTTACTCTCAGGAAACCAGGAATGGCCACTTAAAGGACACTTTGAAGAGACCACAATGCACCTTGCTTAAAGTACCAAGTCTAAATAAACACACTTTAAATGTAATGCTACTTTAGTTCATTTATGAATAGAAGTTTATACATCATATTTTGTACAATATATAAATTTGGGGTCAATAAGTTTTATTTTTTATTTTTATTTTTTTTAGAAAGAAAGAAAGAAAGAAAGAAAGAAATCATGTGTAACGTTACACATTTCTATTTCAAATAAATATTGTTCTTTTCAACGTTCTATTCATCAAAGAATCCTGAAAAGAAAAAAATGCATCAAGGTTCCAAACAAAAATATTAAGCAGCACAACAGTCTTCAACATTGATAATGACAAGAGATGTTTCTTGAGCACCAAATCAGTATATTAGAATGATTTCCGAAGGATCATGTGACACTTAAAACTAGAGTAATGGCTGCTGAAAATGTTTCATGAAATAACTTGCATTTAAAATGTATTAAAATAGAAAACAGTTATTTCAAAATTGTAATCATATTTCACAATATTACTGTTTTGCTGTATTTTTGATAAAATAAATGCAGCCTTGGTGAGCATAAAAATACATATAAAATACATATGTATAATGAATAAAATACATTATTATTTTAATTAATGAAATATTAGTTTTCTTAGTTTGGGAGTAAATGTTGATATATGTGATTATATTTGCCTTTTAATTTTTCTTTAATAACTATTTTTTTTACTCTGTTGCATGCCATTTCAAGACTTCTTCTGTTTCTGCCATGCCAATGAAAGTTTGATTTTCACATAAAAGAATCTTTTCATTCATTTTGCAAACTACTGCACGATACGTTCAGTACAATCTGAGTTCCCAGTCATAATGTGAAGTGGAATCGACTAGTGTGTTTGGTGTGATCAGTGAGGAACGCAAACTGAATGTACTGGCCTGGTTTCTTACTGCTCTGAGATTCAAATAAACAGCTCTCTTTAGAATGCCCTGCGGTTGAAATTAAAATAAGAGAAAAAACAACAACTTGAATTTCCTGTATAATGTAATTAATATCTTTTTATCCATGTGGAATTTTAAATTAAGATGTAAATTGGCCATTTAACATAGCCATAGGATTCATAATCCTTAAATGTCAAACTCAATTAAAGCTTTCCCGCACACAAGGGATTTTCCGGACACACAATGAGAAAACCAATCAAGATCTATTCCAAATTACTTTGCTGTCTGCGTGCATGATGGAATTGTCCACTGGGCAAATCCCCAGTGTCTGTGCGCGATTCATCTTTTACCTGAACGCTTGAGCTCTTCACGCCCGAGTCAGTTCCCCTCTTTCTTTTTACATATGCAAACAGGCCGGCGTCCCAGACAATTGCTCATTCCCCTCTCTTGATCACAGAGGCTTTAAGCAGCAAATAAGCAGTAAATGAAAGGAATGTTAAAGCGAGGCATACAATTTCGAGAGCTAAGGAAGGTACAGCGATAATGTGTTAATCTGCCTGTTAGATGAATCACCTCCAGGGATGGAGAGAGCTGGGAAATGGGAAGATTGGGTCTGACAGACACCAAATCAGAGAACGAGCCGAAAGCGAACGCACCGACACATACTTAAATATCTCGCTGGACTCCACAATTAAAAGTAATGGGTGTCTTACCTTCTGTAGCAAACCTGTGGTTTTTAAAAAATTCTTATATTTAGTCTCTGTGCTGTAAATGAATGTAATTTTCTGTTTATGATGTGATGTCATCTTGGATTTATACTGACACCTAGTGGTGTGGATGTACAGTGGCAGTTTGTACCGTGTACCAATTTTGAAGAAATGCGCTATTTGCCATCAGACATGATTTCTTCATTCTCCTGTGAATTAAAGTGTTTGATAATAGGGGGTTATTGCGATAAAGTGAGTAGCATTCGGCTGATCATGTGATCTCAAATGGAGGCCTAAAAAATACTGTTAAAACCAGAAACTATTGATGTTAGCAACATTTTAAAGGGATAGTTCACCCAAAAATAAAAGTGTTGTGTATGTGGGTAACTAAACAGTTACTGGTATTGACTTCCATATAGTATGAAAAAAAAGTCAATAGGTACGGTCAGCTGTTTGGTTACCAACATTTTTCAAAATATCTTCTTTTTTGTTCACCAGAAGAAAGAAATTCACACAGGTTTGGAACAACATTAGGATAAGTAAATGATGACAAAATTAAAATGTTTGCATGAACTATCACTTTTAAAGTTTTACATATTAAACATACATTCACATTTGTATGTATAATATAATATAATATAATATAATAAGCAGTTTAATAATAACTAAAATCTGTTTGAACCTTGATAATGTATTGATAACCACCTTAAAAACAAAAGTGGTAATAAGAAAAACACATGATGAAAATAAATACTAATATAGAATATTTAAGGTGTCATACAAACAAATACAAAATTTCATTATGGTAACAAACATGACACTAAAATTAACAACGTAAGATGTAACATAACACCCTAATTTACATAACTAATAAAAAATAAGAAGAAATGTAGTTATTTAAGTGAAAGACCATCAGATGTGAGCTGTCACACAGAGAATTCTGGGAATGTCAATTTAGCAGTATTTTACTTGACAATTACATTTAACTTTTCTGTTACAGTGTTCTACCGTATAAAGTAGAGATGCCCAATTTTGCCTTGTGATGACTTTTGATTTGGGTAGGGGAAAAATTATTTAAGCATATTATAATTATTAATATATCAATCACACTAAACTATAGAGAATATTAATGAATTAGAAGTTTATGTAATTGTATTATGTTCTAGTTAGATATAATGCAGCATTTACTTTCTCCCACAGCCCTCAATCAAGTTTGACTTTTGGACTTTCACAGTAAAAAGTTTGGGCACCTCTGCTAAAACATGTAAAGGAACTTACCATTAACCATTTAAAAAATACATTTTAAAAATATTTTTCAACAGTACTCCTGATTTCTTAAGTGGTTAAACTTTTTAATGAGGAAAAAATACTAAAAATCATGCATTTGATGAACTGACCGTTTTAACCTTCTCATCCAGCAAACTTCACCGAAGAGCCTATATGAATGTTTTTATGTCATTAATACACTTTCAAGTGGTCATGTTCTAGTTAACGAGAAACTGTTTAAATGTCCAAAGTGCTTTTTTTCCTGAAATATCTACATCACTCTGTGCAAAACTCGACAAAGTGGCTGGGGCACTAAGAGTTGATGGGGCCACTCATCTCGTATTGAACTTCCCATTGCAATGGGCTTTCAAACTGAATTACAGCATGAGGCCCATTTATAGGGGCACCTTCATGGAGTCCTGCTGTATCATATTCAATTGTATGATTCATTGACAAAATGCTTTTAAAAGTTCCTCACACTTAAACTTATTTTTGCTCCCAGAGGCTCCCTTTGGCATTTTTATTTCCTGGCATAAACAAGCAGCAACCCCAGTTCTGCGTCGATTTAGGGAAATAATGGCAGTTTGTGAAACAGTTTGAGTAGTTTTCTATCAATTTGACCATTTCAGCATCAACTACAAGAGCATCATCCTGTGAATCTGTGTAATGCGGTACAGCATTGTTGCTTTTCTCTTTGCATCAGGAGAATTGAGGCCTGCGAGCTGTTTATGAGAGCATAAGGTCTGTTGATAATGACGCCAAAGCTTCAGCCCACTAGGCCACGGCGAGTCGCTCATTTGTGGCGTGTTTAGCTACGGCGTGGCAGGGGTTCAGTGCAGTCCTTCATTAAAAAAATGTCATTAATCATTCTCTGGAAAGTATGTTCAGCAACAAGCAATCGTAGCGCGCACATCAGGGACCATAGAATGAAAAACATTGACTTCATAAAGTTGCTAATAGTTTAAGCGTAAATACCAAACTTTACATTGCGACTAATGTTATTCTAAATAGCGAACATGAATACGTTTGCGCCGCAAAATGAAAGCAGTCAAGAGAGCAGCGTTCCCCCATTTGCATGGAGAGCCATTTATAATTCTGGACTTCAGAAATTCCTGTTCAGTGATTTAAGACCTTCAAAACACAACAGCTCATTTAAATAATAATGATCATAAACTATCGCCCAGAGCGGTTTGCGTGTACATCAAACATCGCCTTCATAACATGGTAAACAAGAAAACAATGATGGCGGGCCACTTAATTTATGCTGGGAGTATTTTTGTGTTATGTCACTCTGCTTTTAATTGACTCTAAAGGCAAGCGTTTCTTTGAGTCGTTGTTTATGATTGATTCTGTCTTTAAAGGAATAACATTGCGGTGGACAGCAATATTCAGACCTCCATTAACCCCGCAGATGTCTGAGCTACTCAAGTATGAACGCATTTGCATTTCTCTTTAGTTTGAAAAGGCACACGAAGCCGCTAAGACAGACTCATTCTATTAACCGCACCGCCGTCTTTTTTTACAAGCACGCGGCTGTCGACGTGCAAATCAATTTGTGTCACTTTGAAGGCGTTATGATTGCTTGACATCAAAAATATGGGCCAATTAAGATCATCAGGCATGTACCCTTTGCCTTTTTGATGCTGAATATTTTAATTTTTTTGATGTATTGGCCTGTAAGCATGGAAGTACAGACCGCAAACAGGCATTCAATATTCACACCTCCCCCATCCAACATACGCACACACACACACACACACACACACATTTAACCCCAGTGTCCAACGTGCAAATCAATTTGTGTCACTTTGAAGGCGTTATGATTGCTTGACATCAAAAATATGGGCCAATTAAGATCATCAGGCATGTACCCTTTGCCTTTTTGATGCTGAATATTTAAATTTTTTTGATGTATTGGCCTGTAAGCATGGAAGTACAGACCGCAAACAGGCATTCAATATTCACACCTCCCCCATCCAACACACTCACACACACACACACACACACACACACACACACATTTAACCCCAGTGTCCAGTTTCATTAAACAGTAATGCGAGTATGAGCACATATTCATTAAAAAAATCCTTATTTTTCCTTTCATCTCAACCTTCAGTTACAAACAAGAAGGGAAGCTACAATAATTTGAAGAGATAGTTCACACAAAAATGTCGCTCCCAACTTTTTCTTCTGTGAAACACAAAAGGAGAAATTCCTAAGATTTATATTTTAGTCTGTTTCTCACACAAAGCTATCGCTGCCTACAGAAGATGTAAAATATAGACGCATGGACTTTATGATACTTATACTGTTTTTTGCATTTTTGAAGCTTGAGTCCTTGTTCAGTATAATTGTATGGACAACTATTTGAAAATGCCTCCTGTGTTCCGTGGAAAAAGGGGAACGACATCAGGGTGAGTATATGATAACAGTATTTTAATTTTCTTAAAAAAATATATATATTGCATGCAGATACATTTACATATGTAGCATTTCTCTCAAATATGCAGCATTTCTCTATGGCAGTCAGAACCCGGTCCATTCAGCGTACAGCACATGGTGAGGCATGGCCAAATAGCAGGTGTCTCTCTGTTCATTGCACTGGGGTGCCTATCAATCATGGCCAAAATGACAAGCAGAACCATTTCCATTCTTCTCTCTGCATGTTTTATTCACAGAATATCCATACAAGCCCCCCTCCAAAGCTGTCGTTCACCAGATGTGCCTGAATCTGAAGTTAAAACTATAACCCCTTATGTTTGTGATCTTGCTATGAAATTTTAAAGAAACATAAATATCTAAACTTTATCCATTACACTCTACAGCAGGGTTTTCCCAACCTGGGAATCCTGAATGTTAGTAGAATTCTCAGCTCAATAGACATAGATAAAGTAGTGTTCAAAGGTTTTGGGTTGGAAAGAAAAGAAGTCTCTCAAGCTTTTATACCAACTACTTATGATACTGTGAAAAATACAGCAATAACAGTAATAGTGTAAAATGTTATTACTATTTAAAATAACTTTTATGAAGCTGAATTTTCAGCAGCAATTACTCAAATCTTTATTTTCACATGATACTTTAGTAGTCAAATATAGTTTTCCCTGTATAATAGTGAATTTGGTGCTTTTTAGGACACTCGTTTCACTGTCATTTCTACCTGTTTCCTCTTATTGATAGTCAAAGAGAACCTTTACATATATATACTGTATATAACATCTGCATATGCATTGTGCATAGAATGACTCACATCTATGAAAAGTGATGTTGATTAATATATAACTAGATCATTTAGAAAATTGGTTTAATTAGCAGGACAATGCATGTATTCCATTTGATAGAGTATTACTCTGAGACACTCTTGTCGCGTGTCACTGTGGATATGAATGGACATAGGACTCATGAATTCACATGTATTATTGCAAACACAAAGCATGTTTATCATTTTGAAATTATTTAAACTGTTCATGCAATGTAGACACGGTAATTCTAATAGAAGTCGTTGTTCCTGGAGGCCGTATTTTGATGAAAACCACCAAATATTGTCTTACTCAAATTAGTCATACATAAGCCAGATATCTTACAATTCAGGTTTGATTATTTTTACTGCTATATTCCATGTTCCCAGACATTTATATGCAAAGCTTTCTTGTGGAAACACAGAGAGTCTTTAGAGTTGAATAGGATCTTCCCACCAGGCCGTTTTTCTTAAATGGCAGATTACTTTACACATCATTGTACATTAAGGCATGGACGCTACACTGAGGTCCCTGCCAAAGATAGAATTCCTGCCTTTGCGGCTTCTGGAACACATACAGACCACATAGGAGGTGCTGCCGTGATTTCCAGTCCATTGCACAGGGCATGTTTGTGACAGAATGCAGTTGCCTTTCGTTAGCATGTAGTATAGACACACATGCATACATACCTCAGTGTTTTGACAGCTGGGCATCCTATTGTCGTACACAAGACTTCAGCCCTCAGTTTGAAGAAGTTTCTTCTGTCATTCAACCATCATTCAGCATGAGCTACAGAACTCATCATGCTTAAGAACATAGAGGGAGTGAGAAACACTGGCAGAGAGAGAATCAGGCAGAGGGAGAGACAGGAAAAGCGATAGAAAGAGGGGCAGGCATATTATATAATATATAAATAGCTTGTTGCATTTATTTATTTATTCATTTATTTATTTTGTTTGTTTGTTTGTCTGTTTGTTTGAACTGTTTTCTTACACCACAAATTCTGGATCTTCTTTAGCTAATTCAACTCATAAAGACAGCAACTTGTTTTGTTCTTTAATGAACAAATCAGTTAAACAAATGATTAAAGTAATTCACCCATGAAGACTCATAAAAATTATGCAGCTTACATAAAAAATCACTGAAAAATCCCCATTATTTGTTAGGCTATTTTTCTCTGTTTTTATTAAATGCTCACTGCTATTTTATGTATCAGATTCTCACATTTATTCATTTATTTATTTGTTTGCTTGTGACTGATTTTGTTGTGTGTTAATGTTTTGGCAAAATGGAATGTATGGCAGTCATGCCAGTAAAGGACTTGGAACCGCTTTTGTTATGTCTTTTGATGCATAAAGTAGGCTACTGCGATGGAGAGAGAGACAGGTAAGGAAGAAAGACAGCCAGAGAAAGAGAGACAGACAGAAGGAGGGGATTGTGTGTAGGGGGCAGGATACTGAAGGTTAGCTGCATGGCTAAAGGCTAATGTTTATTTGGCTGCTCATAACTAGCCAGAGCCCCACATCTTTAATGCATTACGCCTCACCAGTGGAATCGTCTATTGCCAATTAGTCCTCTGGTTTACCTTGGCTCTCCCAAATGACTGCGATATGAAAGGTGAAGGCGAACGAGAGAAATGTAAGTTAGTAATTACAGAGATTTGTGTGGAGGCGGCAGAAGGCTGCAAACGCAGACTTGCGCCACATCCTCCCAAATTCTGTTGTGCCTGGGCTCTTTCCAGCCCCACGCAAAGGCCCAGCCGCTCACCACTGGTAATTATCATCGGGGGCTCGCTAATTAATTTTGTATAATTTCTGTTTGCTTAAGACATTCTGGGCTTATTTATATCTAGGCATCTCTGGCTGACGCTCTGCTGAACGCGCTGACTCCCACTGCCTCCAGTTTTGAGCCGGTTATATTTACTCTCCTGGTTTCGATCAACCCAGGCTCACTGGAAATATGTGCCTGTGGTGACATTGCTGCAAAATGTCGTTATGTTGCTTATACGTGTACGCAATACTTTAAATGTCAAATGTCCAGTGAGTGGCGCTAAAACCGCATTCAGTTTTGTTCAAAACAGAAGAACAAGAATCTGGCAAAGTTTTATTGTTGGTTCTTGTATGTATAACAGCAGTTCGGAAATGAAATGTGAGTGGCACTAAAAGCGTTTTTAGTTTTATCCAAAACAGATTATCGTTAAACGTGTCTACACCTAGCATGACCATTGTTGTGACGCACAACAGTTTAAAGCTATCTACACTAAACACGTCAAAGCTAAAGTTTGAATCAATTTGTACTGTTGTCAGAAATAGCACCAGAGTATGGAGTACATCAGGAATAAAATGAGGCATCAGTTTAGTGTTGGTGTTGCATTGCGCCGCCGCTCACGTCCAGTGCAGACACAGTGTTTCATTGGTTGTTGTATTAATCAAATCAGTTTGAAGAATAAAATGTTCAGTACTAGCACATACACGTACGTGGAATGTACCACCTTCACAAAGCCTAACCATTAACGTTACCAAAAATAAATGTAAGATAAAAATGCATTTTGTCAGGCAACCATGCTATTTAAACTTGCTTCCACAAGCTCTTTTATCGTGACTTGTTACACTTTACATCACACTCTGAATGCTGTACCAGGTGAGCTATCAAGCAAGTTTACTATTTGAGAAACGCAATACATATGTAACACAAACATTAAAGTGCCCTTATTATGCTATTTTTGAGGTTCCTAATATTGTTTTGGGAGTCTCCTATAATAGGTTTATATGCACGCAAGGTCAAAAAACACTTTTGTTTTCTCAAAATATGCATTCAATATCACCCTTATTTTCCAGTGATTCTCAAACGATTCTTTGAAGCTGTTCTAAGATTCAGTCTCTCTAAACCCCTCCTTTCCATGAGCCAACTCTGCTCTGATTCATTGGTCAGATGGTTCAGTCTGTTGTTATTGGTCTACTGCATTCAGTGCGTGTTGGAAATGATCTACCAATTGCCACAGTTCCTTTTTTCGAATGCTCAATAGAAAATATAAACATCTATTATTTATCATACTTACAGGTGGTGATTCAGTGGAGCCAGCTGGTCCAGATAAACTGGGTTCTGAGCCATCTTTCAAGAGCAAGCGTTTGTGAATGCCGCAATGAACTCCCCGAGATTAGAGAAGCAGTCGTCAGTAAAATGACGACAACACGAAAAAGATTGGAGTTGTTCGAAGTATTCGAAATAGCATAATAGGGGCCCTTAAAAATTTTTTCGTTTACAAATCATGCGCTCTGGTAACATAGTATTGTACAAGAAACCACACAAAAAAATCTTTATCAATCAATAATCTGCCATTGTAATCATAATTTATGTGAAAGGGAATAAAATGTGTTGGCGTTTTACTGCCTCTAGTGATTATTCCAGCTGGAGATTGTAGTGAACTGTATAGAAAGCTAGGCTTTTGGAGGTTTGCAAATATGTAGGTAGAGGCATGTATTTTTAATGAGCCCAGGTTGGTTTTAATGGTGGTATGTAATTGCCACAAAGGTTCAGCAGACATCATGACTGTGTTTTGGGGAGTTTTTGTACATCCTTAGAAGTTCTGTACTCGGCTGTAGACAACCCATTACTTTCTGTTGTAGATATTCTGTCTGCAAGAAGCTGCCACCGTTGCACTTACTCTAGCAGACCTTGCGGTGCCAAGTTTTAACGATTTTAATGAAACGATGGATTATATTTATACCTGTAAAATTGCACACTTTTCACTATTTTTCTAATTGTACGTATTGCAGGTCTAATTATACAAGTGTCTGTCAGGCAGCTGATGAGTGTGTATCATTGCTGGCTGTGGAGCGTATTTTCCATACAGCCTGTCAGGGAGACTTTTTTTGCCTGTCTAATGCTGCCCCCCACTGCTTTGATACTGAACATTTATTATCCCATAATTACTCAGGGCCCTCATAGGGGCTGTAGACCGGGTCGCCCGGGTGCACATCTATTATCTTCACCTGTTAATTCATTTGGTGTGACGTAACAAGTGCTCGGTAATAACAAATGTGCCGGCGCCCAGCTTTGGCAATTAAAAGCAGCAGGGGGCTCCTATTTTGATGGTCCAAATTGTGACATCCATCATAGGACACAAGCAGTAGCACAGTGGGATGACAGATGCCACCCTGATGGCAAGGCTAACTAACTGCCTGTCCTACTGAAATAACTGTCCTCCCCCACCCTCCCATTCCGACTGCAGCTGCAAATTATCTCATGAAGACTGACCCGTCGGATCAGGGCTCACGCGGTATCTAGAAAGAGAGACCTAGCGATGGTCTGATTAATTTTAACATCGAAGAGCCAGGGACACCATCTGATAAGTCATCCAAAAACCTACTGCCAAGAAATGACAGACATAAAAGTTTTCGAAATAGGCAGGGTTCGTACATCTTTTTCGATGTCTCAGTGTGTTCGTTTGTAGCTCTGTTCCAAAACCTAGCAGCTTCCTGTTTCCTACATAGGCAGCTGACTTTTAAGGCTGTATCCTAACAATCATGGAAACTTATTAAATTACTGATTTGGGACACTACACAAAGGCAGCAATTTCTATAGACTGCAGAAATTTATTCTAGTAAATTTTGGTTCTAGCAGGTTGCTAAAGCTAATAAGCATAACTATTCATAGTACTAGACAAATATTAGACAGAATAAATAAAAATATATAGAAATACATGCAATATATACACATTTATTTACAGTACTGTTTAAAAGTATGTGGCCACTAAGTTTTGTTTTTTTTTTTTTTTCAAAAAAATGTATACTTTCATTCAGCAAGGCTGATCAAACGGATCAAAAGTGACAGTAAAGATGTTTATACATTCACAAAAATATTTCTATTTCAAATAAATGTAAGGATAGTTGTTAACACTGGTAATAGGAAATATTTTTGAGCACCAAATCAGTATATTAGAAAGATTTCTGAAGGGCCATGTGACACTGAAAACTGAAATAATGACTGCTGATCATTGAGCTTTGCCATCACAGCAATAAATTAAATTTTAAAGCAAATTAAAATATAAAACAATTGTTTTAAATTGTAATCATATTTCACAATATTACTGTTCTTACTCTATATTTGATCAAACAATTGCAGCCTTGAGCATAATTATATTGTTTAATGTAATATAATTATATTATTAATGATACAATTATTATTATTATTAATTATTATATGTATTTATTATTTTTTATATTTATCAGTGTTTTCAATGTTTAATTAAAGTTTAGTTATGTTTATATTATTTTTTATTTACAATTTCTTGCAACTTATTTTTTTCACTAAGCACATCACAGTGCATTTTGAGATTGAAGGCAAGCAATGCGGCATTAGAATTTGCATCATAGAATTTGGCAGCATAAATAAAAGACTTTTCATAACAGGGAACTCATTACAATGCTTTAAAATGCTCCCTCCATAGACAGCACACTAGGTTTTGGGAGAGAGCTTGGCTATGTTGTCTCAGAGGAGGAGTTAACTACTTTAGGGGGTTAACTAGTTAACTGAGGTTCGGGAGCGAGGCCACGCCTCTACCAATCTCCTCACTTCCCGAATCCTTCATATATCGGGCCGCCTCATACCGCGCTGTTTGTCTCTTTCTCTCGAACAACAGACGGACTCGCCTGGTTCGGACGGCGTTCTGTTCGATTCAATGCCACTGGCGTCGCTCGAGGAGCGCCTCTCATTGTCCCGGTCGCAGTCTTTTTTCTGAGCACTCGCGTCTGGTCGCGCATATTCCTGGGCCCGTGAGTGTTTCACTCCCAGGCTCGTCTCAGGAGGACTCTGAGCTGTTCCCGGGCTCCGCCATCTCCGTCAGTGGGATCTGCGGGCCGCAGTGGTGGATGCGGAAGATGGAATCCTTGCTCTCCTCGTGAGCCGCTTCTCCGGCGCTCAACTTCTGATAGCTTTCCTCAGCGCTCCTGTCGCACGTCTTCCAGAGCTGAGGACCACATCAGTAACTGAACCACAGATCGTCTTCAACACGCACTTAAATCCAAGGTATCCAATTCAATCGTGCAGATTACAAACAATTATTCCAACTATATTCAGTATCAATAAAACTTCTGTCATAACAAACTTTGAGCCCTCAGCACTTCCGGCAACTCCTAGCGAGTCACTCTCCATCACACGTGACGTCACGAGAAATTATCCTCCACAGCATCAGACAGCAGCTCCCCCTAGCGGCAGGCCAGTCATAATTCCCCCTGCACTCGCTCAATCTGATATCTCCCAAAATTCTTCTATATGCTCACAGTTGCTCATAAAAACCCTGCTCACAAACATCCTTTCATCCCAACATCCATTCCTATACCCTTCCCTTCAGCTGATTACAGCAATACGGCCCACAGCCCAAAGACATGCAGGTTGGTTAAATTGAACATTCTAAGGGTGTTTTCACACCTATAGATCTATTGCTTTGTTCCGAAACAGGGATTAAAATGATTACATTGTGGCTTTTTATTCTTGGTGCGGTTCGCTTTCACACGGCAAAGTTTTTAAATGGACCAAATTTGTTAATACAAGTCAGGCGCGAGTAAACTGTCCTCTCATTGGTCAAAGTTCCACGGTTTATTTTCCAGGATTCCACCGCTGTCACGGCTGTCATCTGTCAGGATGGAACGACAACAGCTTTGCGGGCTTATTGTTGGGGTTTTTTGTAGCTGTTGTTATATTCATTTATCATTTTGAGCTAGAGTCCAGGATTCATTGGGAAAACATTTTTAAAATGCACCTACTACGAAGAAGAGCAATAAGACAGCATTATAAAATTAAAAAGTTGCTTTGAATTTGGCAAAGACATGCTCACCCACAAATATTCAGAGGTTCATTTTGAGGTATTAGCAAAACAGCATCCATCATACATTGTGATATAGCCTGGTTCATTGGTCCGTTGGATCGGATTGCTTTCTCACTACCGAACAGCTCCAGAGTTCGTTTTCAATCAAGCCGAGACCACCTCGTTCAGGCGATCTCGGACCGATTGTTTTGGTGCGGATCCGAGCACCATTGCCATGTTCACATATGCCCAAACGAACCGAGCTAAGGGGGGAAACGTGACAGGTTCCGAAACAACGGGCCGTTGGTCTGTTGGATCGGATTGCTTTCTCACTACAACCGAATCGCTCCAGAGTTCGTTTTCAATCGAGCCGAGACCACCTCGTTCAGGCGATCTCGGACCGATTGTTTTGGCGCGGATCCGAGTGCGATTGCCGTGTTCACATATGCCCAAACGAACCGTGCTAAGGGGGGAAACGCGCCAGGTTCCGAAACAACAGGCCATGTGTGAAAACACCCTAAGTTGTTCCCCCTTGACTCGTGTGTATAACAGACTTGTGTATAGATTGATTAATGTATGGATTAACTGGTCCTCTCCATGAATATAGCCACAGATGCTGGAATGGCATTAAGAAGTAAATAAACAACAAACAATCAGCAATACGGCTCCGTGTTTTCTAATAATTCTCAATAGCTACTTCTAAATTCCAGATGCCTCATTCAGTGTCCCTTGGGACCTTACCTCATGCAGGCCAGTCTGGTCTCCTTCAACCTCCAATTCTATTTCCAAATGGTCTATACGTTCTCCGTCAAGCCCAAGCTTACCTCAGCTCTTCCCAACTTAGGGGGTCCTAATCGTCTGGCCTAAATATCCCAGTCTCTCCGGGCCATCAATTCCAGACGCCCAGATCAACCTGACCATCATCCTATCCCCTTTGCCTTTTCATCCTCTTTCAACTCATCCCTAACATTCTGAACAATAAACTATTCATTTACATATTTGGTTGTGGTGTGGTCCTTGCTAGTGAAAATGCAACTCGTCACATTTGTTCACACGTTTGTGAGTGTGATTATACATTATCTGTGTTTCTTTGCTAGTGGCCTGTATTACCGCACAACAGACAGGAGCAGGCTCTGCTTGTTAATGAGCTGTTTATTGTGGCCATAAGAGAGATGTTGCCACTTAAGACGAAGGGGACAAAAGAGCTTGTTTTCATACACAAGTCTGATCAAACGAGGAGGAAACGCAACGTATAACTCTTGTTTTTATATTCTTCGCATGGCTATATTATAAAACCCATTGCCTCTCAAATCAGCACAGGGCAAAAGCAGACATATGTTGTGAACGCATTACGCAAATACATCCTAGGCTCAGGATTTTCTATCATTTAATCCCATTTCCAGTATAGTTTATGTTACAATCGGAGAGGAGTCCGGGCACCTTTTTAGATTATATGTGACCTGTAGCAAAAACAGGAAATGAGTTTTAGTGATTGCGAGGCTGTAATGACACCCAGTAGCCCCGGAGCCCTAAGGACACGGGAGCAATTTAATATGTCTGGCACAAGCAATAAACGCCACTTTGATTAATTGCACAGAACATCATCATAAAGTGTAGCGGCGAGGCCTCGGAGGTGCGTTGGCTGGGCCGACTTTGCGAGGATGTTCACCCTTTCTCATCATTAAGATCATTAATAGGAGGAGCTCCATTTAAAGGCGAGCGGCGGCATGCACATGATACAGCAGCATCTAAATATTCATGCTAACGATGTAGGCACTTTCATGAAAGGGCAAACAGAGACATTAAATAAGACCTGTGGATTCGCTCTCTTGCACTGACCCTGACCTCCTTTGCATTGATAAGAACAACTATAAGAGCACAAACAGAACTGATTTATAGCTTTGTTAGTAAATTGTCCTTGTTAACCATTCTCAGTCTGTTCAAATGTAGCAACAGCCATGAAGGGACTTAAAAAAAAAAGAATGATAATGGAAGGAATGTCTAAATGAAGGAACCAAGAAGGGAAGGGAGAGATAGGAACTAAGCAGTGAAGGATGGATGGAAGGAAGGACAGAGGGAGGGAAAGAAGTAAGAAATAAAGGATGGATGATGGAGGGAGGGAAGAAAGAAGAAAGGATGGATAGATGAAGGAAAAATGAAGTCAGTGAAAGGGATTGATGAGAGGAAAAGGAAGGAGAAAGATGGAGGTTGAGAGGAATGGAAAGAAATGGAAGGGATGACAGAAGGAAGGAGAGAAAGATTGGAAGATAAATGGAAGGAAATATATGGAGTGTGGGAGAAATAAACAATAAAGGATGGATGAATAAAAGGAAGAAGGGATAGATGAAAGGAGGAAGAAGGGATAGATGCTAGAGGAAGAAAAGGAAGTAAGGAGAAAGATAGATGATGGGTGGATGAAAGGTTTGGAAAGAAAGAGGTGCGGGACAAAATAAGCGAGAGAAAGAAGGAAAGATGGTCAAATGGAAGGACTGAAGGAAAAGGTGTAGATGGATAGAGGGAGGGAGGAAGAAATGGGAAAAGGTGTGGATGAATGGAAGTAAGGATGGATAGATGGGTGGAGGAAGGAAGAAAGGAAAGCAGGATAAAATGCATGGATGGTGGACGAAAGGAAGAATGTAAAGAAAGAGACAAGGGACAAAAGAAGGAAGGGGAGAAAGAAGTAAGGGCGGATAGATGGAAGGAAAGAGGGAAAGAAGGAAGAAAGTATAGATGGCTGGAGAGAGATGAGTGTGAGATGAGTGTAAAGATGGTATGGATGGAGGGGAAGAAAAAGGAAGGCAGCAGAAAAAGCATGGGTAATGGACGAAAGGAAGAAAGAGAAAAAGAATGATATGTGGAACCGTGGATGGATGGATGATTGGTGGATGAAAGGAAGTATTGGAAGAAAGAGGCAAGGGACTAAAGAAGGAAGGTTGTAAGGAAAGAGATGGAGGTAAAAGAAGGAACAAAAAAGTTGGATAATGGGTCAATTTTAAAAAAGGGATCAAATGAGAGGTGAAGGAAAGAGGAAAATGAATAAGGAAGTATGGATGGAAGGAAAGAGGAAGACAAAAAATGGATGAATGAAAGGAAGGATGAATGGATGAAGAGAGGGAAGGAAAAAAGAAGGAATGAGAAAGATGGACGATGGGTGGATGAAAAAGAATGGAAAGAAAGAGGGAGGGGATGAAAAAAGGAAGGAAGAAGAGAAAGAACGATGGATGGAAGGAAAGAGAAAAGGATGGATGGATGGATGGAGAAAAACATGGATTAAAGGAAGGAAGGAAATAAAGAATACAGGAGGGGAAAATATGGATGGATGGAAGGAAGGACAAAAATAACAGATGGCAAAACCTGTCCTCGTACCAATATTCTCCTATCACAGGACTCTAATGCAGTTGCAGTCATAAGCAGCACGCTTGGCCAAGAAAATTTGATCAGATGACAAAACTCTCAGCATGTTCCTGTCTGTTTCCTGCTCAGCCTGCCCACAACAGCACCAAACCCCAAGCAGACATTCACACGCTCCTCACACTCCAGAAAACGCCGCAATTACACTCAAAAATGTCCCAATGTTTTGAAATATTAACATTTCTCATGGATGGGCGATAATTCTGCATAAATTTATATGATTTTCCAACGTTTTTCAATTAAATAATTGCAGCCGATGCTGTTACTGCTATTATTTCCCCGCGCCGAATGATTTTTATAACTCAAAAGTGATTTCCCTTCCCCTGCTTTGCAATTTCATCTCCTTTTGTTTCTGCCTGTTCCTTGGCACCCATAAAACCTTCCAGCGGCGTCATCTATCATATTGGTTAGTATTGTACCGCTGCCCTGTGGACATAATAATCATTTGTGTTCTTTAATATGCAGTTTTCTGCATATCGTGTTTATCACCGAGTTGTCAGGGTGCCTGGTGTGAAAAGAGTTTCAAAGGTGTTTTGCTTGTGTGTGTGTGTGTGTGTGTGTGTGTGTGTGTTGTTAGTCCCCCTGTGGCAGGCTGTCAGCTTTCTCTGATGGATGGGGATAAAAGGAAAGCTTGGGATGCTGGGGGAACAGGGAAGGTCCAGGCTACAGGATATGGGGCATCACTACACTAGGTTAAGAAATGTGTCAGTTATTGTCTCCACTGCCTTAGGGCACTGTTGGGCCCCGGCA
The DNA here is from genome assembly GCF_001515645.1 of Sinocyclocheilus grahami. NCBI lineage: Eukaryota > Metazoa > Chordata > Actinopteri > Cypriniformes > Cyprinidae > Sinocyclocheilus > Sinocyclocheilus grahami. The sequence goes on along the minus strand of NW_015505264.1, from coordinate 279,162 downwards.
GTCAGAGAGAGAGAGAGAGAGAGACATACCATCTCCAGCCCCCCTTCCATCCCCTCTTCATTACCTCCCTCCCTTCTTCTCTGTTTTGTTTTCTTTCCTCTCCTGCTCTCCTCTGGTCGTCTGAAAATCGAGGAGAGTTAATTGATAAACAGGGGGATGTGTTGCGGGCTGGTTTTAATGGGCGCAGGGAGAGGATGATGCTTGTTTCCTTTCATTATGTCAAACTTTGAAATCTCTGACATTTACAATGTTGCCATTTCTCATTGTACCTGACTGCGCATACTGGCTTTAAAGTAGTCCATGGGAAGGTGGGGTGGGCACTTTTATAGCATTGTGGTCTTAAGCCAATAAGAATAATGCTGCAACTTCATTGGGTTCATATGAGGACGTCTTATTGTTTGTGACACCAGTGGGACGAAGTGAGGGATGTTATTGTAATGTAAGCAAGCTGTTGTTTATTTGTCGGTTGTATGGTTGAACTGATGCTGGAGGTATATTTTGGTTTTTGGACATGAATTGATTAATTAAGTAACAATTAACTAATTATGTGGGGTTTTTGTTTGTTTGTTTGTTTTTAAAGAGTTTGGATTTTTTTCAATTAAAAAATTTTTTTTGAAAAGTTTTAAAGTTTTTTTTGTGCTCACCAAAGCTTCATTTATTTATTTTTTTTATCACAAATACAGTAAAACAATATAATATTGTGAAATATTATTGCAATTTAAAATGTAAATTTTAAATGTATAATTTTAAAATGTAATGTATTTATTTGATGCAAAGGCTGAATTTTTAGGAGCCATTACTTCAGTCTTCAATGTCACATTATTCTAATATGCTGATTTGGTGCCTAAGAAATATTTCTTCTTATTATCAAGCTGCTTCATTTTTTGTTGTTGTTTTTTTGTAGAAACCACACTACATTGTTTCAAGATTCTTTATTGAATAGAAAAGAATGGCACTTTGAATTAGTCTTTTCTTAATCAAGTTCATTTTTACTTTACCCCTGACCTTTGAATGATGAATGATGAATGATGTATATAGGCATTTCTTCAACCGTGGGCCCCTCCGTGTGCACGCGTTGTGCCCTGACAGTGTGTGGGGTTGAGTGCATATTTGTGCGTGACATTTCGCCGCGTGTGTGTTTGTGTGTGTGTCTGATGACAGAGGCACTGCCGGGCCCCTATAGAACCTGCCCTTTCCACATGCATCAAGCTTCCAGCTCTGACACTCCATCACCCTGAACTCTGACAACCTCCAAATTGGAAGCACAGGCCCGACCAAGGAAGATATATCATTAACACACACACAGACTCTTTAAACACACGCAGTATATCCCTCTATCTGTCACACATGCACACAAGTTCATAATTGAACAAATGTATCTTTCTTGGATATATACAAAATCAGTACTACTCAGTTTTTAACAACTTTTTTTAATGTATATTCATATATAGAGTCATTTTTCTCAATTGTCTTTCACTCACATATGCTCGTTCCCTTTACACACACACAAACACAAAAATCAATACGTTTGGCAGGAAAGGGGTTCATATCAACATATAAGAACTCGTCTGTATTCCTTTTTCTCTTTCTCTCTCGTTTTATCACAGGCACACTCAGAACGTTCATCTTTCTGCATAATGCACACGCTATACTGCTTGCTATTCTGTTTTTAAAAGGCGTGAAATTTGAGTTTTTGTGGCATTTAGTTAGTGTTTCCAACATTCACTTTTTGCAGACATGCATATTTCAAATTTACAATTTTTTCCTTAAAGGAAAATGGAAAAAAGTAGTAATGATGACTCATCCTGCACTACACAGATTTTTGGCCAATCAAATGCTTTCTAAAATGTATAATGTTCCTCCAACCTGCTACCATCTGCAACCAACTACCAATTAGTAAATCATGTTTGCTTATTTTATTTTATTTTTTGGAGACTCTTAAAAGGAGAATCTGTTTTATATTTCCCACCCAAACTTCTAATTTCTGAAATGTAAAAAAAATGTGATTGTCGAGTAAATTGGGATTGTCATAATGTAAATTATTTGACAAAATAGTAGTATTCTACATTGTTGTTATATGACCTTTTACATGTTGCAGTTAGACTAAGAAAAACTATATATAGGCAAATATATAAAAAATTTGATTTTGTTTAACAATAGCTGAATAAGCAATACTTTAATATTGGGTCATTTACATTTTAGACTTTTAGATTTTGCGTTTATTTTGTCTGTTCTGCTCAACCAAAACAAAAATAGTTCCAAAAAAATGTAGATTGCATATCTCTGAACGAATCGTTTGAATGAATGATTCAGTGGCTTCGTCTGAAATCAAATACTCTCTGAACAGGTACTTCTTTTGAATAAGTAATGACTTTGTTACCATTAAAATGTTGTATATAATGTATAGTATGAATGTAATCTGGACTTACTATATTCGTCATGTTGCCATGTTGTGGCGCTTCAATAACTTACCTTTCACAAACTGGATGCGCACTTCAGAATCTTCATACAGGTCCTTTTCGCCCAGTTTTATGAATATTGTGAATTCGGACATATTACTCTTTTCACATACTGTTTTTCACCTACTATATAGTAGAGAAGTAGCCTATGCATATTCGAATGCACCACGTTATTTGTTTCGTACTGTTTTTGAACGAATCATTTAAATAAATGTTTCAATGACTCACTTATAAAGACTTATCGCCACCTACTGGTGTAACAATGTAACTTTCATAAAATAATCACTGACGAAATCCCACCATTTCACACTGACTTAATAATAAGTAGTTAAGATAAACATGTTAAAAAGTTACGGCTGATAACAGTTAAAAAAAGAAAAGAATAAAAATAAAAAGGTACACGATAGTCTCACCCTCAAAAGCTAAAAATGATATTGGCTTTGCATCCTGCCCATCATCTCTGTCTAATTATCTTCACCAGGTCAATAGAGCATTTGCTTATTTATCATTTTAATGAAAAGCTGAATCCCCCTGCTTTTAAAAGCACAGTGTATTTGATGATGCGTTCATAGATGGGGGTCAGTTCTTTGGGATGAAACACACTCATTCTTTCAAGTTCTTTCCCCTCCTTGTTCCTTTTTTCCAGCCTCTTGACATGTGTCACATTTTGGAATTCTGCTCTCCCAGGATAAATGCCAGATTACATGGTGTAGTATTTTTATCCTCTCTACATTAAATGAAACAGCTTACAACATCAAAGTGGAGGCACATCACACACATCAGCAAAAAAAGGAAAAAAACATAATATGCTTCCTTTGATCTTCCCCTGCTAATAATTATCCCGGCTACATGCAGGCATTCAAAGTCAGATTTGAATTAATAAGGCGACTGAATCCACAAAATGAAGAGACGTTCTTTAAGTGCTCATTTGAACCCATCAGCTCAGAGACAAACTTGATTATTGACTTTTACCCTTGGTGTACTTTCAGGGAACCAACATGAACAACTGTTGTTTACTGCTGGGAAGGTTAAGAAACTATTGTGTTTTTATTGACAAAGTAATATTGTGAAACTGGCAACGTTTTATTAGCTGTAGGTTTAATATCTTTTTAAGTTTAAAAGAAGAATTGTTACAGTGTGTCCTAACCTTGTGCACCAACATGAACAACTGTTGTTTACTGCTGGGAAGGTTAAGAAACGATTGTGTTTTTATTGACAAAGTAATATTGTGAAACTGGCAACGTTTTATTAGCTGTAGGTTTAATATCTTTTTAAGTTTAAAAGAAGAATTGTTACAGTGTGTCCTAACCTTGTGCAAAGCAACAAGATTCCAGTGCATTGTTCAATAACTGTCAATCAGGATGCTTTCGGTTATTGCATAATACATAGTAAATATAGGATTTTAGACCAATGAGATTTCTCTGTGGGAAGGGTTGTCCATAATCTCAACACTATAGAATTTGTTGTGCATGTATTAGACATATTTCTGTTCTGTTAATAATCACTTCCATATCCTGACATTAGTGACAGCTTTTAATTGTGCAAGATATTAATCTATGTAATATGCTTGTATTAATCAGAATTTTGGATCATGTAAACACATTATTGGAAATATATACCATAAACAACGAGTTATATTATTAAATGAACATGTCCAAACATAGATATGCTATACCCTTTGAAAGTTTGGGGTCAGTATTTTTTCCATATCCTGACATTAGTGACAGCTTTTAATTGTGCAAGATATGAATCTATGTAATATGCTTGTATTAATCAGAATTTTGGATCATGTAAACACATTATTGGAAATATATACCATAAACAACGAGTTATATTATTAAATGAACATGTCCAAACATAGATATGCTATACCCTTTGAAAGTTTGGGGTCAGTATTTTTTTTTAAGAAATTAATACTTTATTCAGCAAGTACTAATTAAATTGATCAAAAGTGACTGTAAATAATTTATAATTACAAAAGATTTATATTTCAAGTAAATGCTGTTTCTTTGATCGCCAAATCAACATATTTCTTAATGATCATGTTTTTAAAGGACGGTGGTAATTTTAAATTGTAATATTATTTACGTTTTAATATATTATAATATTAAAATAATACTTAATATTTACAAGATATTACTGTTTTTACTGTATTGTTGGTCAAATAAATGCAACCATGTTAAGCAAGCAAGACTTTCAAAACATTTAAAAAAAAAGTCCATAACCCCAAATTTTGAAAGGTAGTGTAATTCTAGATAATATAGAAAATGAAGAATATGAACTGTTATGCATGTAAATGTATTCATTCGTGTAAAGCATATGCACAAACAGTAGCTTGAATAATGCAGAATACTATTATCATTATTGAAACAGAATCTACAGAGTTAAATATGCTTTATTCAAATCTGTTTTATTGAACTCATTTACCTACAGCATGTTAAAAGTTATTACCGATGATAGTTATAAAAATTGAAAAAGTATAAGATTAGTATTGCATGCTATTCTGAACATATAGTAGGCTAAATGATAGCTTCACTCTCAGAGGCTATACATTTTCTTTTTTGAATTTTTAAAATTATACGAGAATAGGATATTATCATTGTTGAATCAGCATCTACGGAGTTAAATTTGTTTTACTAAAATCTGTTTTAGTGAACTCTTTGAACTCATTTGCTTAATTCATGTGATGCAGAAATAAGAATGAATTCTGTTGTGATTGCTATATTCTGCACATAATAATTAACTTGACATCAAAGCTCAGCTGTGGTAAGCGTTTACTCGGGAATATAATATCTGTCTTTCCCTATGGCGTTCTAATGAAAGCCATCTTCACAGGAGGAGACCACCAAAACCTTCAACCATGCTAGAAAATTCCTCAACCTGGACAAATATAATGATGAGATTGATTAGTCTCAGATGGAGGCCGTGGTCAAATGTCACTGTCTGGCCTCAGTGTGACCCCCCTCGTCTTAATCAGCACATTACTGTTGGTCTCTGGCTAAAGGAGAGTCCCTGTTTACCCCCTGTCTTAGGCACAGTCAAGCAGAACTGGAATAATGCTTTTCCCGCACTGCTGGAGGAATTGAGAATCAATACACTCGTGTTACAGGTCTAAGCTCGGGCCTGAATGAGGTTGTGTGTTAAGGATAACTGTGTATTTCAACAGTTCCACCAATCAGGGGTCAAATGTCTCTTTGTGGAGACAGTTGGTTCGGCTTTTGTACAGTATATTTGAGCCACAAGAATGTGCAGATTCATTGTAAAAACCTCAAATGAAGCTCACAAGATGCTGTTGGAGAGGAAAATAGACCTGAGGGAGGAACAGTGAGCAGAAGGAAAGCCCCTTGCTGTCCGCACAGAACTTGAGTCATGATTTTTGCTCGCACTGTATAAATTTCCTTGCTGTACTTTGCTTCCCGTGGAGGTCATGTGGGGGCATGTCGATTCTCTTGGGGTGTGGACGGTGCAGTTGCAGAGGAACGAGAAATGTCAAACGAGAATGAGTCTTTTTGCCAACTTACTGTAAGTTTGTGGCCTCTATAGGAAAGGTCACATGACATCTTCTTTATTACCTCAATACTTAATGAATGTGATTCAGAAGTCTGAGCTAAAAGCTTTAATCAAATAACCTTCAAACTGAGGGTCTGTATAAAGAGTTCAATTTGAGAAGACATATTACCAGTGTTAGGGTTCAGTTTAGGGCAGTGAAGCGTCATTATGTCTTTTCAGCAAGCATGTGTTCAAAGATGTTTCAACTCAGATGGGATACCCATGGACTCCCTGCAAGCCGTTCACAAGCTTTCTGATCCATATAGCAAATATCAACCATTATCCGAACTCACCAGTTCTGCACTTTAGTCACCTAATTTGCCAAAGTTATGTTCATGCTAAAGGATATTTGAAAGATATTCCAATATTTATTTTGAGTACTGCTGTCAAACGATTAATCGCATCCAAAATAAAAGTTTTTGTTTACATAGTATATGTGTGTGTACTGTGTATATTTATAATGTATATAAATACACACCCATGCATGTATGTATTTATGAAAAATATGTTATGTTTATATATTAAATATATTTATATAATAATATAAATTATATAAATATATACATGTAAATACATGTAAATATTTTCAAAATATATACTGTATGTGTGTGTATTTATATATACATAATAAATATACACAGTACACACACATATATTATGTAAATAAAAACTTTTATTTTGGATGTGAATGCGATTAATCGCAATTAATCGTTTGACAGCACTAATTAGTTTAATCCTTGAGGCACTATAAGTGGACAAAACACTGTAAGTAACACTGTAAGTAAACAAAAACTATATGTTCTGCTTTGTTCTCAGTTATATTTACCAGAATCTAAACATTAGACACTGTTAGTTTAGTTTTACATATACTTTATAGTATGAATTAATATTTTGAATTATCTGCTGTTATTATATTTGGAATAATTTGGTTGATTTTAGTCATTTTTTATTATTATTTTTAAAAACTTTACATTTTTATTTCAGTTTTTGTTTTAGTAATTCAGCTCCAACTTATTTTTCAGTTAGTTGCCAAGGCAACATTTATATTTATTTATATTTATTTATTTATTATTATTATTATTTTTATTTTTTTATTTCCACATCAATCAGCAACCAGTGAGTAGCGCACAAGCCAGGATCAAAACAGAAAAACTAACTAATAATAACAACAATAATAAAAAGTAACAAAAACATCTAAAAAAAATGTAACTGAAAAGAAAGTGCATGCATAATGTTTATCACAGTGTGAATGCACCACTTGGGCCTGCTGCTAAAGCAGCAGCTCCTCTTACACACTGCTTATGAGTCTTTCTATCAACATGAAATTGCATGCCATAGGTCAGTCCCAATTAAAAAGGAGACCATATTAAACTTAAAAGGAAAGTATAGAATTGTATCGCAAAACAGTATATTACATTTGCAGTTTATTTCTCTCTGAACTAAATCAGCCAATGCAGTGTAAGCAAACCGAAGCTCGGTTTGAGCCACCCGGCATTGCTACATCAACAGGAACATAAACACAGAGCGCTCCATGTGGTTTTGGCTCGGTCACAGCCTGATCATTATACGCTTTGATCATCTAAACCTGGAGAATGCAGACAAACCGCTCCCTCCTCCAGTTTTCTCTCTTTAGCTCCAACAGCCAGTTACTGGTACTTAAATAGGCAGCATATTAGCATAAATTAGACTGCATTCATTTTTTTAAACCACAGCATGTCATACTGAGGTTGACAAATAGTCAAGTCGGTGATTTAGAAACTGTACGGCGGCGTAAGCAAAGACAGCGGGGCATCACAAGCAGATGGGAATTTCAGCAAACAACAGTCGTGTGATGATGAAACAGAAGCAAGGACATGTTTTGGTGTCTCTTTTTATTTTTTTGAGTCATTTTCTTTTATTATCCAAGTCATCTCCTTGACATCCAAGTGTGGGCGACTCATACAAAGCTTTGAAAAAATCAGAGGTGTCGGCACAAATACATAAACATGAAAATCAAAATATGAATGCATGCAAACAATCACAAGTGTCCTTGCCCGCTTCCGCAGCTCGAGTGATCGTGTCTCATTCGCAGGGGGGCCAACCTTATTACCATTGGGCTTTCGAATTCGTCCCAGACTGGGTATCCAAGCCTGTTTAGCCACAACACACTGTAAATGTAGAAGGGATGCTGGGATGGCCAGTCACCCACTGTGAGCCAGCTGTGATTTTTAGATTGCAATTCTCCAGCTGTGCTGCCCCCATCAAAATCGGCTCTTTGTTGTCGAAGAAAAGTGCACATCCATGAAAATAGAGTCGTGCGGACCCCTCAGAGAGAGGACAAAGACAAACCGGTTCAAAGTTGGGCCGGGGAACGAGAAAGACATTCAACCTTTCATACACATGCTTTTATGTTTGCGTTTGTGTGTGTGAGGGATTACCACACTCGAAACAAAATGGCCGTTCTCAGCGCTTCACAAGCCTGAGAGCACACCACCTAACTGGATTGTTGAAGCGTTCACAGTGAATGCTTAAGAGTTGACCTTTGGGGCCAGTGATCGATATGGGGATATTTTGCGCGTTCAGTGGCGGGCCTGTGAAGAGACGGCTGGAGGGAGTTCTTGTCAGCCTGAAGGCTGAACGAAGTGGAGAGGTGGGGGCAAGTGGAGATGCTAGATAGACTGATTTCATTCAACGTGCCTTTTAGGTAAAATCAATAATGATCTATTCATTGAGTGTCTTGCGCGCGGTGTGGACTGCCTTCTCCAATAATACCTGACAAAGAGCAGGAGGCCTCTAAACACAGACTAAGTCAAGCTGTAATGAAACCAGCTCTCACAGGTCCTTAACTGAGGCTGATATTAGCTTTGTGTAGACGGCTGTGCTTCAGTGCTCAGGCCTGACCCGGGCCCTTAGGGAGCCCCGGGAGTCACACTGACTCAGTTCGGTGCTTACTCACACTGACTCAGCTCCGAGGAAGCAACTGGTTAAGCATGACACACTTAAACTTAACTTGACCTTATTTTCTACTTGGGAGCATTGACTGTTAAAGACTCACTTTATTTTGAAGTTGTGCATCAGTTGTGCAAGTTAGAAGCTCTTTTTTTTTTAGGAGCTTAGTCTTGCCCTTTGACCCCTGTGTGGCCTGACATAGCGGCACCTGAGTTCTGAGAAGATTTTTCAGATAAAGAGAGATTTGCAGCTATGTAATTCTCCAAATCCTGTTTAGATTGGTAAATCAGTCACAATGCAAGGATATACAGACAGCCATGTTCCTCACTCTTATGTATATAATTATATTATTAATATAAATAATGCATATATATATATATTAGCAAATTAATTATCTTATATATATATAAAATTAATGTTCAGTGATCGATACAGGGATAATATGAAAATTAATTTTATATTAATAATAAACTATTATTATTAACTAAATGTATAATTATTATCAATAATGCATCATGTATGGATGTCGGAAGGTTGTTTTTTATGATAAAAATAAATGTATTTTTCTATAATAATAAATAATCATAAATTATTTTTCTATATGAACGTA
>NW_015505264.1:265215-269530 GCF_001515645.1 Sinocyclocheilus grahami | reverse complement strand
TATATATATATTCTTTATCAAGTATTTTTTAAACAAGACTATAGATTTTGGAGGGTAGTATATATGTAGTTGTATGCAAATGTAATATAAAATTAATTAATTTTCATATTTTTCTATTTTTAACAAGAATATATATGATGCATTATTTATATTAATAATAAATTATTATTAACAAAATTTAATAATATAAATAATGCATCGTATGGATGTTGGAAGGTTGTTTTTTTATGATGAAAATATATGTATTTTTCTATAAAAAAATTAACATGTAATCTTTTTTTTTTGATCACAGGAGTCCCAGTGTGCCTTTTGTTGTTTAACATCCATGTAGCCTTTCAAAATGAACCATCAAAGCAATGTTGTCCATAAAACCTTCATAATGGCCTTTCTGTCCAGTCCTGCCTTGTTCTCAATTAAACATCATATTCCGGCACAATTAATGAGCTTTAGAGGTTCTCTTTTTCATTAGAGGATTTTCTTGTCTCTGAAATTGGCCATCCAAGCCACCCCTTATAAGCACAATGTTTTCATTATGCCTCCCAGCCAACCCATTTTGTGGCCGTATTATTTTAATTGTTTCACTTAGATGGTGTATAACATTAACAATTAAGTCTAAAAGTAGAGTGATAAGCGCTTTATGATCCTTCAGGCCCACTGGCTCAGTTATTATATTGTGTAGCTCTCTTCTGAACTAATTAATGCAATGATTGAGGTTACACACACACACACACACACAAACTGATTGTTGATGTGGTGTTTGGCCTCTGACAGAGTGTTGCATTAGAGGGACTGACAGGGTCTCTTTGGACTCTGAAGTGGAAGTATAAATTAAACATCATTATGTAGTCCAATCACAAGTGGAGATGGATCTTAGTCTTTCACCTTCTGGGTTCACTGGGGCAAACTCATCAAAATGTCTCTGTAAAACATGAAAAATAAGAACAATGTTTTGTTGTTGTTGTATAACTTGATTAGAATGATGTTCCACATTTGAAGAAAGTGTTTGCTATTATTTAATTATGTGTGAAATGACAAATTTTGGTAGCTTTTCACAAGTCTAGTTGTTTTCACAGATCACATTTCACATTATACAATTTATAAAGTTTATGATCCTTGATTTCAATTGGTTGAGACAGGTTCTGTGCCTTAGTGATATTTTATTAAGTTGTGCAAGTTGCATTGATGAGCCATTAGGTGATGCTAAGTGACTGTCTTTATGAGTGAGTCACTGAATCACAAACGATGAAATGATTTGTTCAAAACACTGATTCGTTCAGGAACTATACACTATATGGCAACAGTTAATTCAGCTTTGGTTATGTTTTAAACTATTTGCATTGGTGGATCATAATGGACCATGTAACTGGCAATGCTGTGTATAAAATGTAAGTAACTCGGTAAATTAATTTATAGTGTTTATTCAATCTTTGGATAAAAGCACTATAAGGCATAGTGGTTTGTCATAGTTTCAAAACTATGACTTTCTATTAGTTTTGTTCTTATAAGCATACAGAGTATTTCTGATTGAAGATCTGGTTGATCAACCACAATTATATTATTAAAATTAAGCAAAACAACACCTTTGTCTGAGATGTATTAGCATGAACATTTGATTTTAATGTATTCAATGGCAAAATGTGTCAGTAACCACAGCTATCTGATGAACAAATATAAAACATCCAGCACTATAAATGCTGCTAAAGTGTGATGGAGTTTATTTGGTGCACAAAATGTTTTCTGACCTCTGAGCTTCCCTCACCACATTTTATTGAAAATGAAGGGGGAAATGGAAAGGAATACCTGTCCCTTTCTCTCATGTAACCACTTAACCATCTCTATTCAAGAAGGGGTTGGGGCTCCAACATGCCTGTGTTTGTGAATCCACGGTCATCCATCTATCTTTCTAAAGATGTGCATTTGGCTAAATGAATCCCAACAAATGAATAGGAATATTTATGTTACTGTATTTATGATATACTGTGTATTATACATACCAGATAACACATAGAAATATTGTTTTGCATTGATTTTTAATACACAACTTATAGTTTCTATAAATATTCTAATAAAGATTCTTTCTATGCTTAAAAAATACTACAACATAGACAGGAAGAACACTGAAACCAGTGATATTAATATATTAATTCCAGTAATAATAATCCAATAATAATTATTTGCATAAAAATAGTGTGTGTGTGTGTGTGTGTGTGTGTGTGTGTGTGTTTGCACTTTCCTGAATTCCCAGCTGAGATTTCATCTGCTTTTGTGATGAGTTGAGGTGTTTTTTTTTAAATATGCTGGTTTTCAGACCAAAAGGGTCCAAGGTGTGTTTCTTTGCCCATTTGAAATGGAAAGTAGTGGGAGGAGGGAGAGAAGCAGAAAAGGGGAAGGAAAGTGTGTTTGATGAAAGGCGAAAATGAAAGCAGTGTGTTGGTGGGACACCATTATAGCCTCAGGCGGGCTGATGAAGTGCTTGGCTTATTAACAGATCCATTTAAAATAAAAAATAAAAAAGTGTGGTGTAGCACACACAATCTGCTGAGAGATAGCGGTGCCATGGCCAAGCTGTGACCAGACCTTTACAACACAGGATTGCTGGCCCTTAATGAGCTTGGCCTTGTTGTACAGATACAGGCAAAATTAACCAAAATAACCAGCTGACAAAATAATACATGTGAATATTTGTAATACTGTATTTTTTTATTATAATGATGCACACCAGATAATACATAATGCATTTATTTTAAAAATATTTTTATTGTTCCAGAAATCAGAAAATGCTGTCAACAGCCAGAGAAAACAATGTCACCATGTTTTTAAAAATAAATCAATTGTTATACAAGTCAAGCAAAATATATTAACAAACCCTAAATACATATCAATAAATATGTATCAGTAATGACTAAGAAAAGCTAATATTATTAGTCATTACTGTGGCAGACAAAAGCCCCTCAGCTGAATTTTGTCCATTCACTGTGTTCATTCTGCTCTAGACCAACAGCTTCAGAGCAGATAACTTCTCTTAGTTTATAGGTCTACCTGGCACCGGAAGTGATTGCCTGACAGTTAAATCAATGTTCTTTTATTATTCCATAAATCTATGAAAAGATTGTACAGATACAGGCAAAATTAACCAAAATAACCAGCTGACAAAATAATACATGTGAATATTTGTAATACTGTATTTTTTTATTATAATGATGCACACCAGATAATACATAATGCATTTATTTTAAAAATATTTTTATTGTTCCAGAAATCAGAAAATGCTGTCAACAGCCAGAGAAAACAATGTCACCATGTTTTTAAAAATAAATCAATTGTTATACGAGTCAAGCAAAATATATTAACAAACCCTAAATACATATCAATAAATATGTATCAGTAATGACTAAGAAAAGCTAATATTATTAGTCATTACTGTGGCAGACAAAAGCACCTTAGCTGAATTTTGTCCATTCACTGTGTTCATTCTGCTCTAGACCAACAGCTTCAGAGCAGATAACTTCTCTTAGTTTATAGGTCTACCTGGCACCGGAAGTGATTGCCTGACAGTTAAATCAATGTTTTCCTCCACACTACAAGGGGCTCAACAGGCTCTGAGTGCACTGAAATAAACAGCAGGGCTCTCTTCATGGGCTGACACAGCTTATATGTCCTTCCTTATGTTGTAGCACTGCTAACTTGACACCCTATCTGCAGTCACCACCAGACGACTCTTTGTGTATGTTCTTGTGCAGTCTCACCTCGTTTTAAAGATACGCGAGGGGTCAGTGCTGATACAGTGGATAAGTCTTTAGGTAAGGTAATATACACCGTCCAATCAAGCGTGCAAGACCACTTTGAAATGAGGTGAGGGCGCTGGTAATGAGGAAGTGCGTTCGGCTGATATTTTCCGCAATTACTGCTTTTCGTCCCAGTTGTGCTTCTATTAAGGCCAGAAACTCATGAATTCATTAGTGCAGTTCCAGTTATGAGATCCTCTCAGGTTTTTCAAGAAAAATGTAAACAATGTTTTCCATATGGAGCTTGAGTGGAACATTAAGTGGGAGTTCTTAGAAAACAATGTCCATTAACATCTCGATGGAAAAGTAATGAAATGTTTTTCCGACACCTACATGTGAGTGTACACATCTTGATCATTGATTTAATATATATATATAAATAAATGAATTAATAAAATAAATAATTATTTTAAAATTGTGTGTATGTGTGTGTATATATATATATATATATATATATATATATATATATAGTATATATACAATATATATACACAATATATGTTAATCAGAGAATAAATATAAAAATAAAA
>NW_015505264.1:251207-265094 GCF_001515645.1 Sinocyclocheilus grahami | reverse complement strand
TATATATATATATATATATATATATATATATATATATAGTATATATACAATATATATACACAATACATGTTAATCAGTGATTAAATACATTTATAAATAAATAAATTAAAATGTAAACAATGTTTTCCATATGGCCTTGAGTGGAACATTAATTGGGAGTTCTTAGAAAAACAATGTCCATTAACATTTAGATGAAAAAGTAATCAAATGTTATATTTATGTATTATATTTATAATATAATATATTTCTGACATATATTTATGTCGCCAGGTCAGATTGAGCTAGACCTATCGGAATGCGCCATCTAGAGTTTCATGCCAGAACTCTGTATATATCTTGTCTTGCTAGTATTAAAGGTGGGGTAAGTGATTTTTCAAAAACGCTTTAGAAAACTGATTCAGGCCGAATAGCAAAAAAAACTTGTAGCCAATCAGCAGTAAGGGGCGTGTCTACTCATGATGTGGAGGAGAGAGCGGTCAGTGCGCTGGATGAACATTAGCGAGCCGAGCGACAGAAAGATAGAGATGGCGGATAAAAAACAAAAGAGGAAAACGTCTGCGGAACAAAAGAAGGCTTAAGGCAATAAGGCAAGAAGTAGGACCTGTGTAAATATCAGATCAGCTTTCCAGCGCTGGAGAGAACTTAAGGAGCGGAAGGCCTGCGATCGGATGCCGAGGTTGCTTTGTTTCTTCTCGATAGGTGAGTAACACCGTGTCTGCGCCGCAACAGCTAAATTCTGAAGCAACCGTTGAAAATCATTTGAAATTTGTGTCAATACGTCATAAAAAGAATGCAGCAGCAGTTTTCTGTTGGGGATTTGTCGTGTTGTGCCTCGCCACATCAAATGTAGACCATAGATATGTATATACTGTATATCTATGTTGTAGAGAGCATCACTGGTTATAATGAGTTCCATAGTATTTTGTCGCGCTGCGCCACTCGCATCCGGTGTAGACACGGTGTAACATTGGTGTGCTTTGTTTCACAGAACTAATCGTTGCCTGGGTTGCGTACGTATGTGTGGGGTGGAGTTATCAAAATAGGGGCGAGGCCCTTTTGGGGTAGGGGCGTGTTTGTTTTGGTGATTTCAAATGTCAACATTGGCTACCAGAAATCATTTACCCCACCTTTAACCAGTCCTGTTCGTTTTTTCCTCCCCCTCATCCTCTTCTTCCCATCCTTCAGTGCTTTTACTTACAATGTCTGAACAAATGGATCGTGAGATCCACAGCGCCACAGAGAGCAAGAGAGTCACTCTGTTGTATCACTTCTGTTTGAAGAAGAAGAAGAATAAGAAGAAAAAACGTTAAAAGCAGGAGTCCAGAGTGTACTTGAGTGTAAAATCCCATTCTGATGTGCTCGGGCAGCTTCCTCCTCTCATGTACCAGAGTAAATTAAAACCTCCCTCACTCTTCCCTTCGGTCAGATACAGATTACGGTCCTGTTTGAAAGCCCTTTCTCCACACAAGTGCTTTCATCTGATCGCTTGCTTTGTTTATGGGTCAACACATTGTCTTGCCCGCAGAGCACAAATGTCTTCTGCTCCATCTTCAGACTGAGAGCATCTTCCAGAGATTGACGCAGTTGATACACATAAAAAGGAGCATCTATCTGCCGATCGCCTGGTTTCTTTGAATTGTGCCTCAACTGAGGCTTTCTCAGCTCTTAGGCCCTTAAGAGAATCAAATAATTTATGAGGGTCTAAGTATGTTTTCTGATCCTGGACTCATTGAGAGGATTAAATGATCTTTGCATGTAGGCTCAATAAAAGATGTGCGCTCCATGGAGAGGTACAAAGTGATTTCAATATCTACAAGATGTTTTCAGATAGATGCAGGCTTGGTATTTAGCTTGAGTGCACTTTTCTTCCATTAGTTGGTTCTATTAAGAGCAGGGTAGGAAACTTCAGATCTTGTGTGCCTTTTTAAAGAGAAATTAAGTTCTGTCATTATTTACTCATTTGTATGACATTTTTTATTTTTTGGAACACAGAAGGAGAAGGTTTGAAGGAGGTTCACATTGATATTCTCAATACAATGCAAGTAAATTAATGTATAGGGACTGTGATCTTTCATTGCATGGAAAAAAATGTAAAGAGCTGACAAAAATATTTCAGAAAAAATGTGCAATAATAATCAGGTTGTTAAGATTTGTGTCCAGATGCATTTTGTTAGATGGTTTATTGTCTCATGCACGCTTAAAGGAATAGTTCACCCAAAAAAATTAATTAATTAATTGCTGAAATCATCCTCATGCCATCTAAGTTTTTTTTCTTCTTTGGAACAGATTTGGAGAAATTTGGCCTTACATCACTTGCTCACCAATGCATCCTGAATGGGTGCTGTCAAAATGAGAGATAAAATAAATGATAAAAACATCACAATTATCCACAACATTAATTTATGGATTCCAGTCCATCAATTAATGTCTTGTGAAGTGAAAAACTGTATGCTTGCAATAACACTTGTGGATTACTGTGATATTTTTATCATCTCTTTAAACTCTAATCTCTGACGGCACCATTCACTGCAGAGGATCCGATGGTGAGCATGTGATGTAAAGCTAAATTTCTCAAATCTATGAAAAAAATATATATAACATTTTCAGCAAATTTTCATTTTTCAGTGAACTATTCCTTTAATTCACACAATGATCATAGCGCAAAGAGCGATGTCTGATTTATTTATATTTCAGATCACGTGCACTATCCGCCACGTCTCTCACCACTTCATTATTTTTAGTGGAATATTTTCTAATTTTCTGAGAACAGGGCAGCCTTCTCCAAAAAAAACCTGTCAAATTTCAGAACTGTAACTGATTTGTATGTCTCTCTTATTAAAGTTTCAGGACGTTTAAGACCGCACATGCTAATGAATGTTTATTTTAATTGCAGTGCATTTAAATTTCTTCT
This sequence comes from Sinocyclocheilus grahami, assembly GCF_001515645.1. NCBI lineage: Eukaryota > Metazoa > Chordata > Actinopteri > Cypriniformes > Cyprinidae > Sinocyclocheilus > Sinocyclocheilus grahami. Next base: position 262,183 of record NW_015505264.1, on the reverse strand, counting down.
GGAGAATAAATAGAAGTGATGCTATTTAAAACCATTTCAAGAGAATTTCTTTGAGCTGACAGGAAAACTAATATTTGCAGACATTTTTAGGGCACATTTGCTGCCTGGGACTCTCAATGCAAGGAAAATGCTCATTACCATATATTATGATTTAGAAAGATATGCAAACGAGCTGCCATAATTAAAAGCCATGTGTAATCTTCTCCACATTCCTAAGCACAAGTGCCACAGCACTGTCAAGAGGGAATTAGCAAAACACGAGCACCCAAATCGGAACTTTTCTTTTCTGGAATGCAGTGTGCTAATGATCTCTGCACTGAGCATTAATTAGGTTTTAAGCTTGTGCCTTAGTTTAGCTTTTTAACCCAAATAAAAAATATGAGACATTTGTGAGGTGAGACATGGACCCTCGCAGACTCATGGAGCTCCTGGTGTGTTTTGGTGAAAGTGTGACTCCTAAACACACGTGAGCGTCAGATGCTGATGTGTGTCATTAGGATTGATGATCAGGGCGAGTGAAGATGCACGTCAGTCCTCGTGCCTGTGAGCCCAAACAGTCTCTGCAAGCCATTCAAGAGTCGTCAAACCCACTTCAATTCTGTATTATCTTCAATTTACTGTCATCTGAACAGAGCCTGCTCACAGCTGAGCCCTTTCACATTTAATTGCTCTCTCTCTCTCCCTTTCTTTCTTTCTGTCCAATCATCAATCTGTCATTGCATCTGTCTGTCTTTCTATTAGTCTGTCAGTCTATCTATCTGTACGTCCGTCCGTCCGTCTATCGTTCTGTCTGTCTTTCTGATTGCAATCTATCTATCTATCTATCTATCTATCTATCCAATCATCAATCTGTCATTGCATCTGTCTCTTTCTATTAGTCTGTCAGTCTATCTATCTGTACGTCCGTCCGTCTGTCTTTCTATGATTGCAGTCTATTTATCTATCTATCTATTTCTACATCTATATCTATCTATCTATCTATCTTTCTTTCTATCTATCCTTCCATATGTCAGTCAGTCTATCTATCTATCTATCTATCTATCTATCTATCTATATCCGTCCTTCCAAACTGTCAGTCTACATCTGTCTATCTATCTATCTATCTGTCTGTCTGTCTATTTCTGTCATGTTTTCTCACTAACTCAATTTCATGACCAAGTCTCTGTGAAACAGCGCGAAAAACAGAGCTGACGGCAGCACATGACAGTGGCCTCTTCCTCTCCTGACCTTTCGGAGACCTCCCATCATGTTCATACTCCCCACAGTCCCCCGCTGCAGCCGATCCCTGCGATACACGCCAGCTCCGTGCGTCGGGCCAGCTGTGTACCGCGCTCCACCTAAATATATCGAGTCAGCAGCCGCATGCATGGCTCAGTATAGGCTGGTGAGCTGAGGCATGTGTGCACTTTCGCTGGCTCAGCCGTAACGTGGAACAATTAACAAACTGTGATGAGAGATGTGCGTTCAAAAGTTGACAAATGGGGGTAAAACGAAAAAGGCCGCATTGCCTTTTCTACAAATGGAAAACAACTGGCTGTGTGAGCCAGCCAGCAGAGAGAAAAATTCTCTCTGCATATTAGTTACAGACGAATACAACTGGCGCAGGATAAATATCATAGCCTGCACATGTTCAGACAACAGTGAAGTCTGTGTAAAGTGTTGTGAATTGCTGTTTGTTTATGTGTGGATATGTTGTCAATAAAAAGCTTGGCGTGGATGCAGTCTCTTCATGCAATCGGTTATGTATATGTACGCTGTATGTTTGCGTGAATGTTTTGGAATGTTAATTGAGTTTGTAGGCAGCTCTATGGATAGAGATAGCTTACAAATATGGCCTTGGACTAGAACACTGTTGTAAATTTAGATATGTAATGGTTCCAGCATGCTCCATGTGGTTCGAGTGACTCCAGACAGAATAGACAAATGCACTGTAATACGATGTCTCAATAAAGATATTTAAAGTATCTGGAACACTCATTGTGCTTATCAGATTTTCCAGCCTCTGGGATTCCATCTTTCTTTTTTGCCCTTAAAGGAACACGCCACTATTTTTGAAAATAGGCTAATTTTCCAACTCCCCTAAAGTTAAACATTTGAGTTTTACCGTTTTCGAATCCATTCAGCCGATCTCCGGGTCTGGCAGTAGCACTTTTAGCTGCAGCTTAGCATAGATCATTGAATCTGATTAGACCGTTAGCATCTCGCTCAAAAATGACCAATGAGTTTCGATATTTTTCCTATTTAGAACTTGACTCTTCTGTAGTTACATCGTGTACTAAGACTGACGGAAAATGAAAAGTTGCGATTTTCTAGGCCGATATGACTAGGAACTATACTCTCATTCCAGCGTAATAATCAAGGAACTTTGCTGCCGTACCTGAAAATAGTCCCGAGCTAGGTAATAGGAAATATATCAAAACTCTTTGGTCGATTTTGAGCGAGATGCTAATGGTCTAATCAGATTAAATGATCTATGCTAAGCTACAGCTAAAAGTGCAACTCTAGGGGAGTTGGAAAATTTGCCTATTTTCAAAAATAGTGGCGTGTTCCTTTAAGAGTTTGAGGAGAATTTAAAGAGACAGTTCAAATTATATTCCAAGACTTATTAAGCCCTTTTGTTATTTCAGTCATGATAAACATACTTCTCCGCCAAAGGTCATGTAGCATCCACAATTCCGAAATAATTTATGTAAGGTTACTTTACACTGTAAAAAATGTTTTGTTATTGTAAATTTACTTTATTATTGGAGTATGTACAATGATTATTGGAGTGTGTTTTCCAAGAAAATACTATTTCAGTCAAAATGTCATGTTGAATTAAACGTGTTACTTGCTGTTTCTTTGTTGTTATTTTATAATTTACTAGCAATTTCTGTGTGAAAATGGTTTCAAAGTGAATCCTACACCAATTCTTTTTTCACTGAGAAATCAATCCTAGTTTAGTATCACAGAGGCTGATGCCATTATTTTGACTCAAACTTCAATTAGAGTAAGATTTTCAGTGAATAAGAAGTGCATATCGTCGTCAAGACTAATTAATGGTGCTTTTGATTCTTTTTAGAGCTTATCGGTTCATTTTATGCTGAACTGTCCCTTTAAGTTTTGCCTGTTTTTTAAATTTAAAGTTTTGCAAACTTTTTAAGATTTAAAAGATCTAACTGTCATGGTGTGCTCACAGATGATAACCGCATATCGTCTTAGCGCCAATGGCTGTAAACTGGTCTACACATGGCTAAGTAGGTTTATTTCATAATTCTCATAAAGCAATTTAATTTTACCTTACACTTCATCAAGAAAAGGTTTAATGAGAGGGATATTTCATAATTTCTCATTTACCCTGCATGACGGTACAAAAAAGGGGATGAGAAATGAAACAGAGCATTTTTAATTATGATCATTTTGATCTCAGCAAACATGTTCCTCGTGGAATTAGTTGGAGCAATTAAAATGTAATTTATGTTCCTTTCAGCATACAGCGAGTGTTGATTTAAAGCTCAGTTAGCATGCACTGTTTGTTCCAGTACAGCTTTATGGGGCCTAATTAGCAGTGGTTAGCCAGGACTGATATATCTGTTTCATAAGTCACCAGCTGCCTCATATTACACCACAGAGTTGCTCATAATTCAACATGGGAACATATTCTTCGGAGTTCCACAGGAGGACCCCTGATATAATTGTTTATTTGTATGTTTTAAAAGAGGCCAAAGGCAACCGCATTGTGTTATCTCTGTCAATAGAGCCGCGTTTATTAGTGGATGCGTTATTGGCTGCAGTGAATAGAGAGTTGGAGACGAGGCATAACATGTTTGTACATACAAGATCAGAAAGTCCCTTGGAGGGTTTTTATTTTCTCACAAAGTAAAAACTGTGAGATCGACTGGAGCTTGATGAATAAACTAGACATTAGAATAAAGGTAGAGAAGCTGAGGATTGAACTAGTTCAGCCTTGTCTTAGCTATTATTTAGTTGGTGACTGGAACAGCATGGATGAGTAAACTCAATTTTCATATTTGGGTAAACTGTCCCTTTAAGTTGTTCTCCTATCCTTCTATGTCTCCTGTGCACAGAAATTAGAAAGCTGTAGCATTAGCTTGCATTAACATGACTCACACAATCCCATTCTAAAATCTTATTTCCCTGCACATTATTACCATTTGCATAAATCAGTCTGGATGTTTAATATTCATATACATTTACATTTATTCATTTAGCAGATGCTTTTATCCGAAGCGACTTATAAATACAATGAACGATTCATCATAAAGAGGCAATAAACACGAAAAGTGCTAGTAATATAACGTTTTAGACATCGTTTAGAATACGAAGGCATTAAGGAATAGTGAAAGCATAGAGGAAGATTTATTTATTTTTTATTTATATATTCTCCAATTTTTTTTTGCAATGGTATTTGTAGCAGTATTTCACAATTAAAGAGGAAAGATATCAATATTAGTTTCTTGCCATAATATGTTTATAGTAGCATATGAATATGTGATGCGAATATGAATGTGAATAATTCTTCGACAAAAATGAGAGAGCCATGTTATTAGTTTGCTTTAATATGCACATTTAAAATCCGACTCAAATATGACTAATGTTGACTATTGAACTGATTAATTGGGGATTATGAGAATGTTTCAAATAAACTGTATGTAATATATATATATATATATCCCAATGAATCAGTTCAATAGTCAACATTAGTCATATACATATTAAAGCAAATATTATAGCTCTCTCATTTTTGTCGAATTATTCACATATTCATATTCGCTTCACATATTCATATATATATATAATATTTATTAATTAAATCAAAATTAAGTAAACAAATGAATGCAACGTTGACACGATTTACTAAAATGAGGGAATGAATTAAGAAGTTGTGGGATGTTTAATATTTCCAATTTTTATGTAGTAAAGCCATTTTTGTTTTTGTATAAAATTTTACAATTGTATGTAACATTACTTTCTACAAGTAGAAAGACGTTACTTTTAGTTGCTTGCACATGAAGCATGTGGCCCACTTTACCCCAAAGCTACTATTGGGGGAAAATGCTTCATTTAATAATTCACTGCCAGAAATGTTTATAGTATCATAAGAATCTGTGTGGAGCTTATTAATTAATTTTCAGAGTGCTGTACTGTTAAAGCCTGGCAAAGTTTTGCCTCCCTACTTCCAACCAATACTGTACCTCTTGGCCTCACACCCATATGCTCAGAGACAAGCAGTCAGTCGTGCCTGTCAGAGGTTGTGCGTGGCAGAGTCAAGCTGTCTCCTCCTGAGTTTCTCTGTCCTCCTTTTGTTTAGCACTCTGTTCTCTATATAGCTGTTGAGCCGGACCTTTGCCGGTAATCCTTATAAAACATAAATGCGTGATATCTCCGCTTCTCTCTCTCACTCACTCTGTCTCTACATAAGACCACCCCATGGCCCTCATTACAAGTATCCCACTGCCAGCCGCTGTCACTGTCTAATTACAATCACCCTTGATCTGCTAGATCATGACGTGAAACCTGCAGCTCACCGGCATGCAGTGCCGAGGGTCTTTTCCCCGCAGGCGGTGTGCTGAGACGGGCCGACAGGACTCATGAGGACGCTGCTTGCGGCTCTCCCTCCACGCTGCACCGCGAGCCGACAGGCAGAGGATCATTAGTGAACCAGCTGTTAACAAGCAGCGACAGGACAGCCAATATCACTTCCTGTGTGAGTGACACACCGTGGGTGGCGACGCGAGGAGGCCAGGTGGGCACAAGTTCATCTGATTTAAAACTCCAAATCACCTGCTTTGCCAAGTTTTGAAAAAGAATCAATTAATAATTAAGCAGCAAATTAATATATTTATTTAAATTGGAGGGTGTTGTCATTTTTTGTGAGCATAAAAGCTTTTCATTTCTTTATTAAGAGTTGATGACCGAAATTATTATCAAATAATTATTTAATATTTAATACTATGATCATGTAAGCCTGATGGAAGTTGTTGTATGACTAAAATGTTACAGGGATTTTTTGATTGGTGTGTTTTTTTCTTCTTCGTTAGCTTTTGTCTATGCACCTATCTATAATTTTTCAGGTTCATTGATTTATTGTTCATATTAATTATTATGATCATGTAAGCCTAATGAAAGTCATATGGCTCCCTACATTATTTTCAATTTGTTTTTCTTTTTTGTCTTATGCACCTTTCAATAATTTTTCAGTTTCACTGATTTATTGTTAAAAATTCTTCATCATTTACTCACCCTCTACTACTCCAAATCCAAACTATTTTTTTATTTTTTTTAAAGAATAGTCTGGGTGCCCGTTTTATTTTAGTACTTAGTTTAGTATTTAGAGATACTATTATAGGTTTTTAGTTTTTATTTAATTTGGATCCATTTTATTTTTATATTTTCAGTTTTCATGTATGTCTATATAGTTTTAAAATCATTTTTAATTAGATTTTAATTCTTCAAAAATGAGAATTCTTTTTTCTTTTTTAGTTTTAGTTTTTTAAAGCCATACAGTAGCTTTGCATACATTTTGATGTCAGTGGTGCAAAAATCATTGGCTCCCATGAGTCATGTGACCAGAAGTCTTTGACATCAATGGCACCACATTTGATTTAAAAGCTACATCAGATGTTTTTAGCAAATAATGTATTAAATCTCAGTCTGTTCCTCATACAATATTGTTTATGGCTTGAAACATATTGAATGAGTCTACTGCACCACATTTATTGTTCTTTTTTGTTATTTTAGTACTTACCAACTCCAGTCCCCATTTGGAAAAGAGCAGCAGGATATTTTTCAAAAATTCTCGTTTTATGCTCCACATAAAATCATATGGATTTTGGTAGGACATGAGGGTGAGTCATTGATGAGAGAATTTATATTTTTGGCTGAACTATCCATTTAAGCGTGTTGAATGCCGGTTGCAGTTAGGTTTTCACATATTAAGCAACAGTGTACCTGTTTTTCTATTCTGGTGGGGACTTAAACCTGAATACACACAGACTCATGGGGACTCGTGTCACGGTGGGGACCTAAATGAGGTCCCCACGGGTAAACAAGCTAATAAATCACACAGAATGAAGTTTTTTGAAAATCTAAAAATGCAGAAAGTTTCCTGTAAGGGGTAGGTTTAGGTGTAGGGTTGGTGTAGGGCAATAGAATATACGGTCTGTACAGTAGAAAAAGCATTACGCCTATGGAGAGTCCCCACAAGGATAGCAAACCAGACATGTGTATTTGTGTGTGTGTGTGTGTGTGTGAAAAGAAAGAGAGAGATTAGAAATTATGGTATGACACTCTCCCATCAGGACCAAATCCATCACTGTCAGAGGTAGCAGACTAAGAGTAGCAGAGCTCCCAGACCACAGATTCAATTTCACTCCCTTGAGCCGTTCAGCCCTGCCCACACGTACAGACACCTTCCATCTGAATAATAGCTCCACATAGATTTGAATTTTCACTCTGCACTCCAGAGCAGGGCCACAGTTCAAGTCTAACTTTAGGAGTTTTGTTCTAACACATCCCCCTTCTCTCACACCAGTATATGAACATGTAAACAGCTCATTTGTTAGAGAGTTTGTGCAAGTTCAGCTGCAGTTCGTATTCATTGTAAATGCATGAAAAAGAGGTCTTCACAATAAATTGTTGAGGTTTTCAATCATTGTAGACCAACATTGGATAATTTTTCTTTATGTTCTGTCATAATCGGATATTATAATCCATGCAGGCCCACGATTAGGTCTACAAATACACCTTCGCTATTTGGCTTCCAATCAAACGCCAGCTACAGAGTCCAGCAGACGCCACCTCTGTGGAGTGTGATTGAGTGGACAGACACGCTTGACAGATTTGAAATTACAACTGGAGTGTGTGATCAAAGTTTTAAGGCCGTGGTCCCGTCTGGCTTTAAACCACCTTATGTCTCTATTGCTCATGCACAGGGGTCACAATTACATAACTGATCTCTCAGAAAAGCCACATGGATTCATTGGTTGTGAAAATTGGCCGAGAACTGAGAACTGCAGTGTGGTGTAAGCTGATTAATGATTAATGTGCGGCTCTGCCACTTAAAAGGCAGAAAAGGTCAGCGGCTCTGCCAAAGGGTTTGGGGGTCTCAAAATACTTACAGAGAAATGACACTGCAAATGGCAAAGAAAGGAAACGGTGGTCTTTCAACAGGTTTTCCCACTTGCAATTCATTTCTTCCTGTCATGATGTATGAATAAATCCATTTTAATCAGGAAAAGAAATTACATTGCTAAATATTGCCATATATTGGAGAGAAAGCAAAAACAATGCACTTTTAAAAATATTATACAGCTATAGGCACCTAAATATATACAATGTAATTAAACATAACTGACATTTAAAAAGGAGGGGATATAATACTCCAAAATAGATGATGTGATTGTGCACTGGCTTCAATCACTCATTAGGTGGAGCTGCACTTGAAATATAAGAGATTTGTGAGTGAACAGCGCCATCCAGTGGGATTCTGTCTTAGTATAGAGCATATATGGTTATTGATGAGTATAATATAATACAATATATAATATTATGAATAATCTGTAATACAATAAATCATAGTCAATAACTTGCCAAATAAAAAATAAATACATTAATATATGTAAAAATGTAAATAACGAAACGACTATAACGAATGCTTATATATATATATATATATATATATATATATATATATATAAATAAATAAAATAAAGAAACATCTCGTTTTTCCCAAAGATTGCTTGAATTTATTTAAATATTTACGTACCCACAGATGAAAATATCATCAAATATATTTATGCAAAATTGAGGACGTAGAGCTAATGACTGGAAGACAAAATATGGGCAGAGGTTTGATAAGGCAAGCTCTATTGAACACATTTTCAAAAGGGTTAGTAGGCAGTGTCAGTCAGACTTCAAATCACAAAAAAGACTTCATAATACAAGAAGAATTTTCATCATAAAACACTCAAGGAATTAGCATCACCACACGCTGCAAATGTTCGGATCACAAATGATTAGTCCTTTGCGGGATGTGAACAGTTACACACAGGTATTCTGTCAGGAGCAGTGCCATGCAAGACCATCATAAACAGTTTAATCTGAACTCAGTGAGTGTTTAACAAAAGTGCAGCACTTATATTATGTGAATATCAACATGATATTAAAGACAGCACAATTTAATATCAAAATCTGATATTACTATTACAACACTACACCTTTAAAATGACTGAACATTGAGTGCGTATTAGCTGCGCTACTCTGGCAGTTAATAGGTGAATCCGAAATCAAGTGGTCAGTGGGTGGCGTTCCAAATAAGATCCATGTGATCTCCCAAGAGTGTCTTCGCCAATCTAATGTCATTACTTCTGACCCAAAGTCCCACCAGTCACTCTAAGTACCAAACAACTAAAGTGAATTTCTAAGTACAAATCATACCTACATCAGCTAAAGTAGCGTTCGCTGTCGAAAAACAGCAACTCTGTGATTCTTAAGACCCAGCCTTTCACAGTAGCTTCCTCAAAGCAAAGTCTCCTCCATCCGGATCCTTAAGGGAGAGGGATGCTCCGCTTCTTTCAGTGTCAACCCCTCCATGCTCAGTTTTAAAATCAGCCACTAGAGGGGGTATTTCCTGATTCTGTCACTGAAGTCTGTTATGTACCTTCCCCTTTGCCTTCTTCCTGCTTGGGTTCGGAGTCTGCCAAGCTCTGGCTTTTCTCTTCATCATTCCCTGCTTCTGAGAGCAAAACATAGAGAGTTTTGTTAGTGAAAACAAAAACAGAAACAAAAGACAGATGGTTTTGATTAAAACTAGTGGATGCTGAGGCTGTTTTGCAGTCGCTGCTATGCTTTTTCACAGGGATGCCTTCAGCTAACAGGCCTATATTTGATAAAGCACATCCGTGTTTGTCTTGAGCTAAGAACTGGTGCAGGAAGCCACTAACATGCCCTCTAAACTCTCTAGTTTGCCTAAAGCAGGCTTGTCTGGTGCATTATTCATGGCCAGCCTGCCTCTCAGTGCCATATTACATTACTGCAGTGTTTTGATGACACTCCATGTTCTTTCTGAAGAAGTAACACTCAACTCTACTCACCCGCTTTGCTGATATTGAGCTCAGACAGAGTGTGGGAGAGTCCGCTAGCGTCCAGGCCGCCGGAGCTTCCCAGGATGTCGTGTACAGCATTGCGTCGGCCGGTCCTTCCAGAGGCGATGAAGTCTTCATATGTCACCTCGACATCAGTCATATCTAACGCGTTTCAACATAGCAGTGCCTGTGACAGAGAGAGATGTTCTTATTTAGACCCACTGTGATGTGCAGTTGCCTTGCAAGTCATTAAACCTTAAAAGTATATAGTCACAATTATTAACCTACTAAAAGGAATCCAAGCACAAAGAACATGAACAGCACTGCTGCATTAAAATGTCCTTTTAATTATAGCGTAATTATTACAATAGTTTTTGGCTTGCCTTACTGCTATACATTGGGCCACTGGGTCTAACATATAAAATGTCAAATATATTAAGAATATATATATATATATATATATATATATATATATATCATTAATAATATCTTAAAAAGTTAATGGAAATGGCATGGAAATTTATATTAAGAATATATATATATATATATATATATATATATATATATATATGTATATATATTAAGATATTATATATATTATATTAAGTTTCATTTTTCACTTGCTCTGATGCAATGGCCTATTTTTATTTTTAGCGATGCATTTTTTTGTTTTTATATAGACAGTTATTAGTGTAATAATAATATATGCTAATTAGAAATGTTTTACATATTTTAAATATATATATATATATATATATGTCAAAATTATAGAATTATAGATTTTTCTTTTATGCCAAAAATCATTAGGATATTAAGTAAAGATCATGTTCCATGAAGATTTTTTGTAAATTTCCTACCGTAAATATATTAAAACTTAATTTTTGTTTAGTA
>NW_015505264.1:224126-250972 GCF_001515645.1 Sinocyclocheilus grahami | reverse complement strand
CATCTTTGGAGCTCAGCCACAGTGATCTTTGGGTTTTTCTTTACATCTCTCACCAAGGCTTTTCTCCCCTGATAGCTCAGTTTGGCCGGACGGCCAGCTCTAGGAGGGGTTCTGGTCGTCCCAAACGTCTTCCATTTAAGGATTATGGTGGCCACTGTGCTCTTAGGAACCTTAAGTGCAGCAGACATTTTTTTGTAACCTTGGCCAGATCTGTGCCTTGCCACAATTGTGTCTCTGAGCTCTTCAGGCCGTTCCTTTGACCTCATGATTCTCATTTGCTCTGACATGCACTGTGAGCTGTAAGGTCTTATATAGACAGGTGTGTGGCTTTCCTAATCAAGTCCAATCAGTATAATCAAACACAGCTGGACTCAAATGAAGGTGTAGAACCATCTAAAGGATGATCAGAAGAAATGGACAGCACCTGAGTTAAATATATGAGTGTCACAGCAAAGGGTCTGAATACTTAGGACCATGTGATATTTCAGTTTTTCTTTTTTAATAAATTTGCAAAAATGTCAACAATTCTGTGTTTTTCTGTCAATATGGGGTGCTGTGTGTACATTAATGAGGAAAAAAAAATCAACTTAAATGATTTTAGCAAATGGCTGCAATATAACAAAGAGTGAAAAATTTAAGGGGGTCTGAATACTTTCCGTACCCACTGTATATATATAAATTATCAACAATTTAAATATTTTATTTGATTTCATAAATTTTTTTTCTTAAAAACATTCTTTACAAAATATATGCAACAAGCTAGAATGTATACAGCTCTACTGTAAACTACTTTTCAAAAGTATGGGGTCAGTAAGATTTTTTTTTAAGACATTTGTTTTTATTCAGCAAGAAGACATTAAATTGATTAAAAATGACAGTAAAACATTTATAATGTTACAAAGGTTTTCTATTTCAAATGAATACTGTTCTTTTGAACTTTCTATTCATCAAAGAATCCTGAAAAAATATATATTAATTTTCACGACAACAACAACAAAATAATAATATTTAACTGTTTTCAACAGTTAATAATAGAAAATATTCCGTATTCTCCAAATCAGCTAAATAAAATGATTTTGTAGGATAATGTGACATTGGAGTAATGACTGCTGAAAATTCAGCTCTACCATTACAGGAATAAATTATATTTTAAAACATATTTAAATAAAAATAAAAAACTATTTTAAATTGTAATAATATTTCACAATATTACTGTTTTTACTGTATTTTTGATCACACAAACGCAGCCTTGGTAAGTATAAGAGACTTCTTTCAAAAACATTTAAAAAAAAAAAAACTTAATGATCCCCAAATTTTGAACAGTAGGGTAAAATTAATAAATTCATATATTTTTTATATTTTCAAACTGATTCTATAACTGATAAACATTTGAACAACAACTATTTTAACCATTAGGTATCCCAAGCAAGTAACAATGTAAAGATTATATAAACAGTCATAATCTGGCCTAGATAAGCAGATAAACTTGGATAAGGGACTGTTTATTCTGTGTCACATTTGTGATGTCATGCATTTCTAAATTGTCCTTCTAAATTCCTTTCTTACTAGAGATTCTTTTTGTATGTTGCATGAAAAATATGTCCCATAAAACAGTTTTAATCATCTGATCCCTGAATAGATCATCAAAACAGATGTGGCTCAAATCTGCAAGATTATCTAGAATTTTGTTGAACTAAATATCCCTCATGAGATGTAAGGACGGTCTTCCCTGAGTTATATTTAGCCCATGTTATCATCTCAGCACAGTCATTCTCAGCTGTTGCCTTCAAAATGGTGCCACTGTGTGGTGAAACACCCATAAGGAAGTCATCATTAAAGGGCTGTTCACAGCATTATACTCACATACACCATTTCTCCAACAAAAATTTAATTGATTTAATTTTGGTTACTAAAATAAGTGAAAAAATACAAGTGTACAATATGTTGAATTCGACTTTATTTTTGTAGTAATACGATGAATATCTCATTCAAGTGAAGGTCAAAGTTATGTAGAAATACAGAAAATTCAGAGACTTTTATTCACTACTGTACTTAATATACCATATTCTTGCATCCTATTGATATGCCTCTGGCTGTAAGCACTAAATGAATGGTCTTTTTCCATTTATAAATGGGAAAGAGACAATCTAAAGCTCACTTGGCTAAGTAATTAAAGTCCAAGTCCAAAAAATCAATATGGACTTGAGTGAGCAGTTCCTCAAGGCAACAGTGACAACCATGCAGAAGAGTTGTCACACACGCTTACCCTGCCTATGTCTAGGTAGACCTCTGTGGAATCCACCAACGCACCCTCAGAGACAGCTTGTGCAACAGTGCAACTAACAAACTGAGAATTCACAACAGAGGTTCAGCAGGTTCACATTTTACATAACAAAGAACACAACAGGACTGCTGTAGAAAGAGTGCAGAGATGGGTGTGCCTCTTTTTTGCATAATGTGTACACCACTGATGTCTGAGTCCCTGGATGGAACAGGTTGCAATTTAGAAAATAAAAGTTTATAAGAATTAAATTGAGAAGCAGGTGCAACATTCATCTATTTTCTCACTTAATATGGGTGCCATAGTAAAATAAAAATAAAAAATTGTATTCAATATATATTATTCAGAATGAACATTGAATATGATTGTACCTAATATAAACGTTTTCATAAATATGCAATGGTAAAAGATACATTGATACTCGCAGTTTACTCATTTTAATCTATATTAAGTATTGAGGCATGACCTGAGAACAGGTGGTTTCAGGGGAAGCGAGTGATAATATAAACAGAATTGTCATCATATAAAAAGAAGTCAAATGAAATAGTCATTAAATATTATAGTTACAATTTTTGATTCATTACAGTGTCTTTATTTATTTGATTATTTATTATTATTTTGTCATTTTTAAAACTAATGGTCAAAACCAAATAGTCATTCACATTTAATTTTTTTGGCAGTCCAATATTGACCTATTATAATGGAGAATGTTCAGGAATTATAAGAGCTCTAATGTTAGTTACAATGTGCATCATAATAATAGCTTCATTCATAGTTAAACCCTTCATTGCCTCAAACTCAGAATATAAATCACCTTATTAACCGAAGCCGAACTGAAACAATGGATATTGTTGTGATATTCTAGCTCTTCCTCTTTGCCTTTGTTTAAATGAACACACAATCCTGACAGATTCATGCATTCTTTTATATGACGTAAAAATGAAAATACAAAGAAATAATACATATTTTTGTGGTAAGACACTGGCTACGCTCTCGACCTTGACATGTCACGTGTACTCAGTAATAACATCACATCAAAACAGTATCCAACATGACATATCCAGATATGACAGCTACAAGTGCAAATCCCAAAGGAACAATTCTTTCATTTACAGCACAGCATATGGCGTTTGAACTAATATGAATGCAACGGGTTATACAAATCTGACAGGCTATACACCGATGCTAATGAAACAGGCACGCTTATCATAGAATACGACTCAGAGGGCTTATCTATAAGGTCGAGCGAATTCGCAAATCGTACCTGTTTTAGGCTGGACGTTTTCCTAATGGCCAAGGCTGTGCAGTTTTGTCGCTCTGGTTAATACTTCAGTAGGATGCGACGGTGCTGTCAGTGCTGCTGCTGCTGCTGGTTCAGTCCATGAGTCTGCAAGACAAGAGAGGGATGACGTATGCGCATTGCTGAATGCTGATGATATGCGAGGATTATCCAAAACCACTCTATCTGCTTAGGCTCAGTAGTGCTGAGGCGTTTGATTCATCTCAGTGACTCGAATCTTCTGAACCAGTTCACTGATTCGTTTAGTGACTCTTTGTATTGTGTTTCGACTTCCGCCGGTAGGTGGCGACAGTGAGTCGTTTTTGTTATGATGATACGTTCACTCATGGTGGTTCTTTTTCACATTCCCGGGTTTCTCAGCAGCGGAAGTCGTCATAAGGCGCGTTTCCAGTACAGATTTGGCAAAACTTTGGCGATATATTATAAATGTCGATAAAAAAGTATTGCGAAATGGCGGCGTTTCCATTAACCAATGTTATGAGACTTAAACGTAACCTTTTGCCTCTCGCGATAAGTTATGGCAATGGATTTTGGCTATATTTATTCAAAGGAGGCTTATGCGTGTATCTTTACAGAAGCAGCAAAGAGAGCCGCTTCAGAAACGTGCGTGGCGTGGCTGGAATAAACCATAGACTGTATAAAAACATAAACACAAGCATTGAGTGGCCGCAATCAGCTTCAGTGGCCGTATCAGAGCCACACTGCACCGCAGACGTGTGCAGTGTAAATTGTTTAAGCATTAATAGTAGGGAAAGCCGCTTATGCTGGACCGCGGCCACTTATGAAGTGTTTCTTGGAGGTTATAGTACATTGAAGAATGATCATATGACTTTTTATATACGCCATGTGACCTGTAAAGGCGAAAAAGCCGTTTCCATTGAAGTTTTGCGAATTATTCCTTTTTCGCATTGCCTGAAAAACCGCCTCATGCGAGCGTAACAACTTTTTTGCGATATATGGGTGTTTTTGCGAAATTGACGCGTTTCCATTAGGCGTATTTTCAATTCGCAATTTCAATTTGCGCAATTTGAAGGGTAATGGAAACGTGCCTAGTGTTGGGTAAACTTGAAGAGCAGTGAATGGGAGAGCACCCCTCATATCTTTTTTGGCATTCCCAGTTGCTCAAATAGCAAAAGAAAAACTCCACGACAGTGTTTTCATGACTTTCAATAAACGGAAAACAGTTGAGATAACGATGTCAAATTTACAGAACTTCCCATAGACGCTGCATTAGAAACACCCTCACATTAGCATTAACTGTTTTTTTGTAATTTGATGCAAAGGTGATATAATAGGCCTACAAAGAATAGGGTTATAAATGTAGATACATTTAAAAAAAAATACAAATATAAAAAACTTTCGAGGATTTACGATGCTGATGACCGTTAAATGCATCATCAAAGTCTTGTAAAAAGGGTCCATTCTTTAAAAAGACAGTTCGGTCAATGTATAGATTTCCCGCCAAATTTCTCTCATATTGAAAGTGAGACTGATTTACGTGCCTGATTCTTTTATGTGATGAGAATGAGTTGACTCCTTTCATTAGGTGTGAAAAAGTCTCTCAAAAGGAAGATTGAACTAAATATATGATTAATTGAATGCAAGTGAAAGAGAACGATTTGTTCGCCTGAGTTCTCATTTGATTTTTCAATAGGAAATATGTGACATATGTGTCATAAGTAGCACAGGTACATTTGTAGCAATAGGCAACAATATTATTATTATTATTATTTCTTTATTTCAGACCCTTAGGTCCATATCACAAACAGAATACAAGAAACAAGGAAAGAAAATCACATTCAAACATACATTTTAGCTTTACTATAACTACACCATAAGTGTGACGTATAAAAAGAAGTGCAGTAAGCTCTAAAAAGTGCTATTTTTACATCAACAGTGCACATGTAAAATTTACAAGCCAACATATTTGCCTCTCCGTATAACTTACAGCACTGGCGTTACATATCATCATCATCATCATCATCATCATCCTCATTTAAATCATCTCTACACGCTAAAAAATGCTGGGTTAAGTACAACCCTAGGTTTGTCCCTATTTTACCCAGCACTGGGTTGTATTTAACCCAGCATTTTTTAGAGTGTAATAATGTGACCTAGATATTTTATTTTATTTACCACATTCAATACTTGGTCACCTAAACAAAAGGAGGGAAACTTTTGATTACGATCCTCTTTAGTTTTAACAATCATAACCACACTCTTTTTAGTATGAAATACAATATCATACTGCACCATAATTTGAACATACACGAAGCAACTGTTGTAACCCAACACTATAAGGGGACAGAATAACTAAGTCATCAGCCTACATCAAATGGTTCATAAGACCATCACCTATAACACATCCAGTTTTACACTCATTTAACTCAACAGAGAGATCATCCATATACAAATTAAAAAGAAGAGGTGATAATATTCCACCTTGCTGAACCCCATTCGTCACATAAAAGGGTGCCGAAACATTCCTACCCCATCTGACTTGTATAGGTTGATGTATATAACTACTGTAAAATCCTAATCAAATATGGGGGAACCCCTCTGTCTTGTAGCTTTATAAACAACTTAGTGTGATTAATTCGATCAAATGCCTTAGAAGCGTCTAAAAAGCCCATAAATACTGTAGAATTGTGTCTATACACACTAACCACTTCCTTTAACAAATATATGCATAAATCGGTACCATGCTTCCTTTTTAAACCAAACTGATTGTCGGCAGTTACCAAATATTCTTTGAGCCGATCCATAAGGATATGCTCAAATACTTTTGAAATAATATTTGCTAAGGCAATTGGCCTATAATTTTCTATACTGGATATTTTACCAGTTTTATCTTTAATTACTGGCACTAATAAAACTGTCAGCATAGACTGAGGTAACACACCATGCATTAAAAAACCTGTGAAGCACAGAGCAAGTAACACTGACATTTTTTGGCTAGCATACTTCAGATGTTCAGCTACTAAGTCAGGGCCACATACTTACAACCACAAATTTACTGCCAATTTCTCAATAGCACAATTAACCTCAGCAGGTCTAATAATCATACCAGCATCACTCGGTATATGACCTACTTCAAATTCCTGCCTCTCAACACAATTAAAAATATCCATGTAATATTTTCTCCACAATTTAACAATATTCTCTGCCCCAACAACCCCTTCAATACTAGTTGGCAGTGGTACTTTACTATTATTAATAACTTTAACTTCTTTCCAAAGATCATGAACATTATTTTGCTGAAATTTCTTTGTCATTGAGTTTGTTCTCATGGTTGCTTCATTTCTTTTAATAAACCGTACAGCATATTTAAATTTGGCATTGGCCAATTTCTTTTTTTCAAATTCTGGGCCATACCTCTCTTTACCTGTTAAACCCCAATTTTTAAAAGCATCTTTTAAGTGCAATTCAGATACATATTCATTCCATCCAGCCCTAAAAAGATCACTTTTAACTACTTTTTGACAGAAAGGTTTACTGGCATTATTTAGAAAATACACTATTTCATCATACATAAAATGCAACTCATTGATATGTTTAGAATTCTTACAGTTAACATTATAACACATAATCAGTTGATACAGCTATGTTACTTTAATCTCTTCTCTGTTAACATTTTACATGGCCAAAGGTCATTTGCCGTAAGACTTGCCCAATCTAATTTTTCACAATTCTCATGTTTATCATAATTGCTCAGCTCAGGTAAACTTTCAACATTTAACATCATAATATATGGTTTGTTGTGGCCAAGTCATACAAAATCTCAAGTTTCTCTAGACAATTATGTGCATCAGCTGTGCATTTGGTCCAGCCAAGATGTTGTATTCCATGCTTCACTGATATATGTATAACTATCTATTGGTATCAATACATTGTATGGGTTAAAATTATCGTACCAAAATTTCCTACTGTAATTATATATCAGAACTTAATTTTTGATCAGTAATATGCATGACTAAGAATTCATTTAGACAACTTTAAAGGCGATTTTCTCAATATTTAAATTTTTTCCCCGGTTTTTTTTTTGCACCCTCAAATTCCAGATTTTCAAATAGTTGTATCTCAGCCATATTGTTAGCTATCTTAACAAACCATACATCAATGGAAAGCTTATTTATTCAGCTTTCAGATGATGTATAAATCTAAATTTAAAAAAAATTACCCTTATGACTGGTTTTGTGGTCACATATGTGCAATTTCAGATAAAACACTGCTGTTCGTATGATTTCATTAAGTAAATTCCAAACTGCAAATGCATTTCTCACCACACATGGCAGATGTGCTGCTACCTAGCATTCAGCAATTCAGTTTTTAAACAAGGGCTCCATTGTTTGACATTTCTTCTGAAACACATGTTGATTGTTACTTCCCAGGGCCATGTGAACACGATCCTTAAAACAGAAGAATATGGTGCAAGATGGCATCTGACAGGGACAATATTCCTTTATTTTGCTTTTGCAAATAGTAGCTTTGGGTCTGGAAATTTGCCAGCAAATATAATACCAAGAAAAATAAATTGTACAAACACGTACTAGAGTAAGTCTGGATGCAGAAAATCAGTTTTTATGTTTAATAACGTCAAATATCGGTGGAAGATTATTAATCTTTCTATATAGATTGTAATGCACAGTCTGGCCGCCTCCCACGTCCCACCTAGCGGCCAGTTGCAGGTACTGCACAGCGTTTATTTCTGCAGGGAAACGGGAAAAGACCAATCAAAAATAAGGATACTAGCATGTGGAGCGGCTACCTAGAAGAGCCTAGTTGCTACAGCATCGCCCTTAGTGTCTTGCCAGGCAAGAAAGATGGAGGAAATAGAAGGTAAGTCTTTAAAAAAAGCAACAAAAGATGCATATGTAAATATTGTGAATATGACGCTTCTAACCTTTAGCATTCAGTCCGTGTGGTTGTATAAGGGAGAGCAGCTTTGGTTTATTCGGTCGCTGTTGTTTGAGGTTATCACCATGGAAGAGAATGACGTCTTGACGTTTAACTGTTATTTGAACTGTGTGTATATAGGTACATACTGTACATAGATGGATGGATTGGTAGATAGCTGAAGTGCGTTTGTTGTGATATTTGATTCATGTGAAGTGAGCTATACAACTTGCATTACATTACACACATGCTCTGTTCTGCTCTTTCAAATAAATAAATACAAATCAAATGTCAAGATTTTTTCTCCCAGCATCCTTCACATCCTTCGGTTCCTGCCTTCAGTCAGTCCCTCAGTTGTTTTACATGGACTGACAGGAGTGACCTATTTCCACACACTTCACCCTGTAGCTGAGTGAACTGATCGGCACACCCAGATAGACTCACTCAACTATTCATCTTTATCATTTTTGTGTTTGTGTTTTTTTCTATTTTATCATGTTGATCTGTTACTATTTATTCTTTGTGTTTTGTCTACAGAATCTCCTCCTGTTTCTGAAGACCTGCTGGCCTGCAAAATATGTGGAAGGAATTTTTTTTCAAAGGTTCTTGTAAGTATTTCTGAATGGATGATGAGCTGACAGCTGGTGGTTGATGTAAATTATCTTGCCATTCAAATGTGTGTGCAAACATAAAAATAAAAATCCCAATGTGACATTCTAAATTAAACATATAACTATATATAAATAAGATTTTTTACTGTGTTAGTGTATGTGCATTATTATAGGTTGCCTTGCAAGTTGCAGTATGATACAGGATGTACACTACAGTTCAAAAGTTTTTATTTTTTTATATTTTCTAAAGCACTCTTTCATGCTCATCGAGGCTGAATTTATTTTATTTAACAAATACAGTAAAAATAGTAATATTGTGAAATGTTGTTATTATTATTATATAGAAAACTATTGTAGTTTACATTATGTGTTGCCCAGCAATATACTAGCCAATTATGTTGTTATGTAGTTGCCAAATCAAGATTAGCAACAAGGCATGTATTTCTCTCAGGTCACAAAGTAAACACAAAACCTGGTATAATTACTCAGTCAGCGCAATGCTGTCACAGTTATTTGATACCTGATTACCTATTGTAGAAAAAACATGTGCCGATCTGCCAGAAGACGGCTGCAAAGAAGAGAAAGGTGTTTGACTCCAGCAGGCAAAGGGCAGAGGGGACTGATATTCCTACACTCAAACCCATAAAACCAAAGGTGAGGAAACGACCACATTTAAACATTACAGCGACACTTTTAAACTAGTTGTTTGGACCTGGATCTAGTTTACCTTGTACTGTGTTTGTTCCCTTCATGTTCACATTTGATGGTGAACTGTGAGTGGTTACATGCAGTTTATTTTTCAGACTGCTGCACATTCAGAAACCGTGTCATGTGCTGTTGCCATAAAATTCATCTGCAGGGTCACTGCATACATTGACAGTAGTGTTGTTCACCAATCTTAGTAGTAACGGAACAACATCAGCATAAAGGCAAATAATACATTTTACTGGCTTTTAAACCTCATTGCCCAGCAACACTGGCAACAGTTCTGTATCTAGTACTGTATAGCTAATAATAATAAAAATAACACAGAAATTTTGTTAGGCTAAGGTTTACGCTACAATACAATGACACGCCAATATCTAATGAACACAACTTTTTTTTTTTCTGCATCAAAATTCTCAGGGAATAAAAACCTCAGTGCTAATCTGCAGTAATTAAAAAATTTCCCCCCACACTTTATGGATTACATTTATTTAATGTTCTTTGACAGCATTCACATTGAAGTTTCACATAGAATAAATGTGGATAATGCAGTGTAAAAAAAAAAACAAGATTCTTTTATACAAATAGACTTGCAGTACTTTCAAGATGCATTTTTATAAATACATAAAAATGAACTTGTTTTACATCGAAATATATCAGATTTATTAGGGTATAAATTCAAAGCAAATAAGTAATCTACAATTATTTTAGTAAAATATGTTAAAATTAAAAATCTAAAATTTTAAAAATCTTGGAAGAATGATTGGAATATTAATTTTGTTTTGCACTTTTTTAAAAATTTACATTTACTTTTGTTGATTTTGTCACAATTCTCACGATGACCATAAACCTCTGCAAGTCTCTTGTCCGCCATGAATTACTCCTTTATTGTATTATTATTTAGTTTTTGTGTGCACATTCCTTGTTGCATATTCCTCCGGCATGGCTGTTCCTGGGAAACCAAGCCCATGACCTTTCTGCTGTATGTGCCATTCTTTATCAGTTAGTCTAAAGGAAAATCATGCTTGGCTTCCCTCACAACATCAAGTTTTTTGGGCAGTGTGAACATGGCATTTGTTTCTCAACTTTCACCAGACAACTTCACTGAACATTTTTTTTTCATTCATCCAATTAAAAAAATGTAGGGTAATGATTCACATCTATATTTTTTAACTTGAGCCAATGAAAAATAAATAACTTGCCCTAAAAAAAGACCTCAGTCTCAAACAGAGCCCATTATTCAGGGCTGATCATATAATACCCTAGTGTCCTGAAGTATTCTAAAACCCCTTTTGATTATGTTTCAGTTACAAAGTTCTTCCAGCAGCTCTAAGTCTGATAAAGTAAGTTGAATGTTTGTTTTTGAATTTAATTTTTTTTTCTCATCACTGAATTTTGTGTCTCACCATGTCACTTCTAATATTAAGGCTGCAGTGTTTAATATTTGCTTGCTTTGAAAAAAAATCTCCAAAAGAGTTATACATTATACATTGTAAATAATCTTGATTTTTTTTTCCGTCAAGATGTTTGTCTTAAGTTTATCTACTCTGGGATCAATAAACAATGTTTATCTGTCCTGGGGCCCGTTTCAGAAAGGAGGTTAAATTAAAACTATGTTAACCCTGAAATGAGGGAAACTCTGGGTTTTCCATTTCAGAATGGGAGGTATGTCAAACCCGAGAAAGCAGGGTAAGTCAAGCCCGTTTCTGAAAGGGAGGTAACTTATACTCAGAGAGTCATTTACCATGGTAACTTACTCTGTGAACCTAACCTGGTCAGGAGCAGGTTTTCTTCAGTAAACCCAGAGTTTCTTTTGGTCTCCTCCCCCTTTTTAAAGCGCAAGCGATGTTTAAATACTTCATTCATGCACGCTGCAAAAATGCTTTTCTTACTAAGTATTTTTTTTCTTTTTTCAAGTACAAATATCAAAAAATTCTTAAATCAAGATGGATTTTCTATATAAGAAAATTATATATAAGATATTTAGTCTTATTCCTGGGGGGGGGTCTAAATTAAGTGCATTTTACATAAGTAAAATTATCTGCCCGTGTGGTAATAAAAATCATTTTAATGCAAATGGAAAACAAGATTATTCAGAGTGTCTATTACTATGTGCAAATTTACAGTAGCTCCACCCTCCAATGTGACACAAGGTTAAATACGACGTGAATGATTAACGACTTTGGTAGTGTAGGCAGTAACGCGTTGGGCGCGGAGAGCTAGCTTGTGACGTGATTGATCGGGTTCGAGTCCGGCTTTTGCCGAACTCGCTCTCACTTTTCCCATCACATATCACATTAGAATTTTTTATTTTTTTTAAATGAAGAAAATGTTCTAAAAGTGGAAGTAAAGTGCCTAACGAGTGTTTAATAATGATAAAAGTATTTATAATTTTAATAAATATAATCATTTACACTCTGCTATTATTGCATCCTGTTAATGTAGGCTACAACAATACTGAGGTGCAAATAGTATGTATCCGCCAGTATAAAGTATAAATAGCATCTAATTATTATTTACACTTATTGCAAAGAACTGCTACTTTTACATGGTAAATAGAATATATCACTAGTTTCACTAAGTGTAAATAGCATCTAGAGCTATTTGCACTTAGCCTACTGTGAATAGGATCTATCGCTAAGAGAGAATGCTAATTCCACTTAGTGTAAATAGCCGCTGCCGTATTTTTCTTACCCTATTGGCAGATCATTTGTAAAATAAGAAAAATGCACTTAAATTATTATTATTATTATTTAAATTTTTTTGCCCATGGGATACCATGAAAATGAATAGCCTATTAGGTCAATAACCTACCGTTCTGCCAGTTTTCATCTGTGGTATTATAACAGTGATAATAATTAAACTTGTATTGACTCTGAAGTATGCAGACGTCTTTTTGTCAGGTGCTGTCGCCATGGTGAATCGTAATATCGGAGCTCCATTGATCATGGCTTTTCATAGTCGTGGTGCACGCGCTAAACTCGGAGTCAACCTACTCGGAGTCGATTGAACTAACTCAATTCAGCTGTTCTGAGTTCAAGTTTTAACTCCGAGCTGGTTGAACCTCCTTATTGAAACGGGCCCCTGACATACAAAACACAATTATTGTTGTTAAATCTACGATTCTTCAACTTATCCAACACAACATTCAAGATATTTCCTCTAGTATTTCTGCTGTAATGATGATTAGCTTGTTTTCAAGCGTTTATTATTAGCAGAAAATAGGAGTATCAATAGATTAAAATTAGCCATGATTGATTTTGTAATTCCAGGGGCCCGTTCTTCGTACGTCGCTAACTCAGTTAGCTGGATATGATTGTTGACGATTTGGCATGATCTTGGATTGGTTGGTTCTTCGAAGCTCATCCCAGAGTTGCTGTCATAGCAACAGGTCCGTAAGCTTAAACCTGCTCGGGAGCAGGCTTATTTCATGTAAACAGGATTAGATGACATCTTTTTAAGCAGAATTGATGCTTAAAATCTGTCCGTTACCAACGCTACTTTATTACAAGAGTACCCTACTAATCCAGGGACAATAATTTAAAACAATAATCATTTAAAAATGTATTTAAAGATAATATAATAATGTTGTGTAGTCTTTTATACTATAGACACAGCCAGTTTTACTCACTGAAAGATTTATTCGTCATAAAATTATTACTTCATAATTGTATTCGAGTCTTACACACATGCTATACAGATAATGTAGAGTCGTGCATTAATTTGAGTGATGACAGATATTATGGGAGTGGCTTGATGGAGCGCAGGAGATGCAGATAACTTGATCTTGACCCTTAAGAAACTTTAATTTAATGCTGTCACGTAACAAGTCTGTTCAAATATAAAATTAAATGAATTGCTAAATTACATTGAAATAAAAATGTAAAATATTAGAAATCATGAATATAAATAATTGGGAATCATGTAAAAAATTAAAATAAAATTAAAACGGTGCACATTTCATTGATCTATTATAACATTTATGTAGTTTTGTTCGCTTGGCTGTTTCCTTATAAAAGTCCAAAAATTTGTCAAGTTTTTCGTCAGGTGTCTTTTTTAATTATATGATGTCATTACGTTGCTGTCTTGCCGCCAGCCAATCGCTGCATTGCTGATCGTGGTTTCGAGTTTCGATACATAGCCCCTTTTAAACCAACCCATGCACACGCAATTGTCTCAGATAACTCAATCCAGCCATACTAATCATCAACAACAGGTGCGTTTGAAGAACCGAATTAGCCAGATCCTGATTAGCGCGATGATATCATTTTGGATGTGACATTTCATCTCGGCTGTAATAAGCGATGTACGAAGAACGGGCCCCAGATGTATGATGAACTGCATGTTGTTGTTGTTGTTGTTGTTTTTTGTAAAAGCAACAGTTTTTGATGATAAATGTTTTAGTTTAATTAGATTATAATAATATTCAACATTTTTAACAAATTTTAAAACTTAAAACACTAATAAAAATAACTAATAAAATTCATTTTCATACTGTGCGGTATAATGTTGTGATGCCTAAATTCACTTGTAGTCTTAAATATGATTTATTATTATTTTTTAGAGTTTTTACTTTTCATTTAGACGAAATGGTATAGAATTTGAATATTGTCCATTTATAATTTTTGGTTATAACATGAAAATTATCCGAATTTTAAGAATGGTACGTTCCTACATTTTAAATAATTAAGTAATCTTTCCCCCTTTGAAGGTTATGTAGTAGGTGATTTAGGAAATTTAGAATTGGAATATCCTGCATTCCTGTTTTGAATGTTTTTAAACTAAATGTTTCTTTTAAACAGCCTGAACCACCGAAGAAACAGTCCAATTGGCGCCGAAAGCATGAAGAATTCATTGCCACCATTCGTGCTGCCAAAGGTTTAGATCAAGTCATGAAAGATGGCGGACCCCTTCCTCCACCCCCTCCTCCATCCTATGATCCAGGTAAAAAAACAAAACACTAGTCTATTGACACTGGGAAGAGTTACAGTAAGATGGGTAAAAACAGTAACAGCGATTGACTTTTCCAGATTATATCCAGTGTCCCTATTGCCAGCGGCGCTTCAGTGAGAATGCAGCAGATCGCCACATCAAGTTCTGTAAAGAGCAAGCGTCCAGAATTTCCAACAAAGTGAAGTTTCCTGGGAGTGATAAAGCCAAACCCCCAGCCAGGACTCAGGTGAGGCTTCAACTGTAAAGATGACTTGGGATCAGCCAGGAGTTTTTTTTTTTTTTACTTAGAAAAAAGTATGCCATTTTAACATGATAAACATAAACAGAATGATCAGAAACTTAATATTTGATTACGTCAAAAAAGTGAAATCAGCGCACTGCCATATTGGTATTCATTACCAAATATTATTCAAAGATTTATGCATTGTATATTAATTTGCCTTGTGCATTCACTGTTTATGTATTGTTGTTTTATTGTTTTTATTTGTACAGTAGGCTAACGGCAAATGTTTCAATAATGATTTTGTTAACAGCATACATTTTGAAACAGTTAGTGATTTAAACGTTGGTTAAAGTAGTAATTAATTAAACATACATACCAATTTTCTTGCTCTATTCTTTTTCTATTCTGTCTGTTTTTCTTTTTATTTATTATATAATTTAAAAAAACCTTGCTACGTATACTGCGCTAAGCTAACTGAGACTTGTTATATCACTTGCATATCATTGCTCTTTTGTTGATTTTGATTGCTTCCATTGTCTTCATTTGAAGTCGCTTTGGATAAAAGCATCTGCTAAATGACTAAAATTAAACTTAACATAATATTTTACTCCTATGGAAACGGTAATGCTATAGTAAAATGCAATCTTGAAGAGTCTGAAATAGACATTGTTCCATCAGGACATAAAAAAAACACACATCAGAACTTATTCAGATAAATAACACTGACTACAGATGATACTGCGCTAAGCTAACTGAGACTTGTTATATCACTTGCATATCATTGCTCTTTTGTTGATTTTGATTGCTTCCATTGTCTTCATTTGTAAGTCGCTTTGGATAAAAGCATCTGCTAAATGACTAAATGTAAACTTAACATAATATTTTACTCCTATGGAAATGGTAATGCTATAGTAAAATGCAATCTTGAAGAGTCTGAAATAGACATTGTTCCATCAGGACATAAAAAAAACACACATCAGAACTTATTCAGATAAATAACACTGACTACAGATGATACAGACTTAAAGACATGAAACTGAACATTGAATTTTAATACATTACAGAACAATATTAACAGAGGCTTGTATTGTAATATTTATTGTATATCCAAATTAATTTCTGATACTAATACCAGATACATGTTCATGCTTAATATTTATTGGATAAGTATGTACATAAAGAAATATATTTTTGTGTTGGATCCGTTACCTTTGTCGGCAAGTGCACAGCTGGCACACCCAACCTAAACGATTTAAATTTATCAAAAAACACTTTTTAAAGGAGTATTTACCAGAAATGTTATTTACCAGAATTTATTTAGGAGAAAAATGTAAATGTGCAGTATTTCTAAAAGATAAAAAACTTTTTTTTTTATTTTTATAAAATCAATTAATTGGATATGCTTTTGATTATTAACATTTAATGGAACCATTAAAATGGAATCCAGAAAATAATGGAAAACAGAATTTGGTAAAGATAAAACTGTAAAACTCAATTAATTAGACGGGCTTTTTGATTAATAAAATTTGGAAATAAAACGGATTTCATAGTGCCCTATAATTATAATGCATTTTTTTGTGGTAATAAAAATAGGTGTAAGTGAACAATAGCCTTTAAAATTACTTAATATTCATATATAATAGCAATGAGGCAACAATAATTAGTTCAAATAAAGTATCAAAAGCAAGAAAAAATATGGTTTTATTGAACAAAACTGTTAAAATACATAATGTATTAGAAACAATAGAGCTAATGTACATCACGCATTACAACAAAGCCTGCAGAGGCCTTATTTTTACACATTGCTGTGCGATCTAATGCTTGTTTAATATTAATAATACCAAGCACCATTTAATTCAAATGTCAACTTAATCTTTAATATTTGGCCATTTCTTTAGGACAGAAATGCTATAGCCACTGTAATTAAAAGAATATGTGGACATCAAAACTTGTAAACTCAGAGTAAGGGTTTGAGCTTTTATTTTGTAACCGCGACGTATTCTCCTGAGTTTGCGTAGATTTATAAATGATTTACCTTATAGATCTGATGAAATGGCGCACGTTGCGTTCCCAGATGAAAGTTATAATAAACCCAAACTCACAACAACATGCAGAGATGGAGTTTGAGACGCTCCACACATGTAAATGATAACAGGTCCTGTGGAACTACTGTAAACGGAGCCACTGTGTGACGCATGTACTTAACCTACACGCATGTAAATAATTAAAGCGCATATACTGTATTAGAACTGCATCGCATATAATTATTTCATTAAATCGTAGCATTTGTGAATTCACAATTATGCTTAATTATGATTTTTAAATGGGTTTAATATAGAATGCAGCCTTGGGAAACAGTCTGAATGTGTTTTATGGATTCTCGTCTGTGAAATGTGCCACTTCTGGTATTTTGCCGGTTAGTCGACACAAGCAAAATTAAGTCGAGGATTTTTAAAAATCGAATAGTCAAATAAAATCGACGAATCGCGACAGCCCTAATCCTGTGCGACTGATATACTTCAAATTGGGTGATTTTTTTTTTTTTTTTAGGTCAAGGTTTTGGCTGGCTGCTCGAACACTTCCGGTGGCGTCAAGTCATTATATAGATCAGTGCTTGGGGCTATGACCTTTAATGTTCCACTAACAGACAGACTCCAGACAATGCCTTTGAATATGCTTTAATCATGGCTGGGAGGACCTCATACCCAATCACTGTGAATGCTTCTGACAAAAAGAATACCGCATAGCTGCATGGCAAAGATGACATGATTCATTGCATTATTTTTCTCTAATGTAACCGTTTCTTCATATGTGTAATTGGCCATTTGGTTAGGTGATGGGGAGTTCGATATTATTTGTTAAATATAACAAAAAGTTGTGTGTCCAAATGCTACATAAGCTAGAATGAAAATGCAACTAATTTTCTCAATTTTGCCAAATACATATGCCGCCATCTCCCAACATTTTATGCCAAGCCATCCTGTTTTGAAAATACACAACAAAAGAATGGTATCATTTTTACAGATTCAAAATTAAAAAACTGATAAAATAGAATGACACAGGGGGAAAGTATTGAACACATGAAGAAAGGGAGGTGCAAAAAGGCATGGAAATGGCCGTGCTAGAATAGCCCAATCAGTAATCTGACTTGAATCCACTAGAAAATAAGAACTAAAGATCATAGTTCATAGAAGAGGCCCACAGAACCTTGAATGGGCCAAAATCACACCTGAGCAATGCATGCGACTAGTTTCTCCATACAGGAGGTGCCTTGAAGCTGTCATTACCAACAAAGGCTTTTGTACGAAGTATTAAATACATTTCAGTAGTTCAATACTTTTTCCCTGTGTCATTCCATTTTATTGCACGTGCCATAATTTTTTAACTTATTTGTTTTGTTTTCTTTGTATGTATGGATTACTTGGGTTGTTGTCAACATTTGGTGAAAATTTCATGTCAACAACACCTTTAGAAATGTATTTACTGAAAAAATAGTGACGTGTTCAATACTTATTTTACTCGCTGTATATTTGTAGTGGGATGACTTTCTTTTAGCCTAATTTTACATTTTTACAATGTTTTTGTAATGTATTAATTATCATGGGCTGTAATAAAAAAACTAGTAATACTAAAACTATATAGGCTATACATTTGGTTTGAATAGTCTATATTTTAGTAAGCTATAAATATGTGGCTATGTTACAGTTCCCCTTTGAAGCTCTTGTTTTTCTCCTTTTCCATCTCTCCAATCCTATTCTGCTCACAGGTGATTGGAGATGAGTTTTTTGTTCTCACTTTGTTGCAGTTTCATGATTTTTGTAAAATAACATCTGTTTTTGCTTTTCAGATAAAAGAGTGCTTTCAGTTTAATATGTTGCAGGTTCATTTATTGGTAATAAATAATTGATAATAAATAATCTTGATGATAGTAAATCATAATAAAAAAAATATTGGGCTTGTTTTGGGCTTGTTTTTTAAGCTGCGGTTGCTTATTTATCTTGCGAGAGTTGGCAACAGTGTTTCTGAAATAGAGGAAGCAGCTCAGTTTTTGACTGTGAGAGGGAACTTGAATGTGAGGATGTTTATTTCACCGTGTTTGATTTAAACATGTGTTAGTATGTTATACAAAGTTCAGAATTGGCTTGAACTGTTGGACTAGTTAACGGCAATAGCAAACTAATGGTGAAGCAGATTTTAAACTGCTCTTGTTTTGATAAAAGACAGACAGTTGGCAATGAAGAGGAAATTTGCCTTTTTTGACAAGACCATTACTTGCTCACTCCTCAAACCAATTAATCTCTGGCTTTGAAGTAAAGTCAATACAAAGAGGGCAACTTTGCTTCGCTGGATAAAAGGAGATTGTTTGTATGTTTCTGTTTCTGAATATTACTGATAATCAAAGTAAATATTCACACAGTGGAAGTTCAAGTTCAAAATCAAAGTGGAGTGAACAAATTGTAGTGATTTCTATGTAAGATTAATGTAGTGGTTGTAGTTCTAAGTAGTATCACAAGTGTAATGGCTTTGGCCTTAAATATTAATATTAATAATTAGTTTTCATCACACTATTTTATAGGGCACCAGCCAAGGAATTTCACCTTGACAATAAAGAACAAACATAATGACGTGTGGCGTCATGATTGTCCAGTGCTCAGCAATAGTAGGCTAAGCTCTGACACGGCAAGTTTTAGCTACAAAATTAGTCCCCCGAAGTAGGAGAAGAGATATTAGGTCAGAGAGAGCTGTGTTGGAGATGCTAAAGGGAGACTGTTGTGGTAAGGAAAGAGGAGTCCAGAGAAGAAGCCATGGGAGACGCTTCTGCACCAGCCAAGAAAACAAATCGGTCTCTGGCTAGTGGTGGGCTTCAAACAGGACCTCCACTTCTACTAACACACAAGGCTTGAGTGCACAGCAGGCAGTTAAGAGGGAGCTCTTCAACTACCTTCAGTCTCCAGATGCTGACAATGACTCAAATCCTCTTGATTGGATTGGACTGAACTTCCCCAGAGTGAGCCAACTGGCACAGCATTACTTGTGTATTCGTGCCACAAGCTTCCCCTCTGAGAGGGTTTTTAGCACAGGTGGCAACATTGTCACATGTAAAAGGGCATCTCTGAAGCCAGATAATGTAGACCAGCTTGTGTTTCTTGCCAGAATCCTCTAGAGCAGGGCTATTCAATTAGCTTCATTTGAGGGCCGGATTATCAAACTGGGGTGCCTATAAAATTAGAAATTAAATTGAAATGCATATTTAGCAAAATTAGTAAAATGAACTAATATTACCAACATCTTTAAAAGGTTAAAGGGGACATAAAACACAGTTTCACCCAATCTCATGTTAATCTTGAGTACCTACAAATTAGTGTTGCATCCTTCACATCTCCAAAGAGTCTTTAGTTTGATCATATTTACAAAAGAAAGATACAGCTTTACGATTCTCTCCAAAAACAGCCGAGCTCCTTGAGGCGTGCTGTTGGCGGAGCTAAAGAGTGACGAGCACTTGAGTGCCGATGGCCAACAAAACACAGACATTTGATGCTGTTTCACTTACCATCTGCAGTTTTGCAGAATCATAACCGGGATCTTTTATAGCTGGGACCACTCCATCTTTCACTATCAAATGATGTACAAATCCAGCATCGAACTGGGCCTTGTTTATAAAACCTTCATCAACAAACACACTTGCAAAACTCTGTTGCTGTCCCAGAAAAACAAACTGCATCCTCTGTTTACTTAACGCTGGGTTCTTTGGGAAGCTGAACAAGGTTATTTTTCCCTTACAACCAAAAACACACTTCTTTGAAGACATTCTTCCTGAGCAAGTCCCGTGCAGTGCTGCTGAATGAAGCGCGTTAATGAGCGCGCTCTCGCTCTGGTCGACGTGTGCGTGGGCGCGCTCTTCCGGGAGATTGGCCATACAAGGAATTATACCCCTCATGACGTCATGAAGAGCCATGCTCAAAAAAAAAAACTTTCCGAAACTTGTAAGAACCCGAAAGGGGTGTATTATGCACAGAAATACTCCGTTCTACATTCAAATCATTTTGGCCATGTTTAGCATGAGAATCCAACTCTTTAACTGTGTAATTAACTCAACATGCATGAATAACATTAGACCCCCCTCCCTAAAATTAGTGCTGTCTGTCAATCGATTAAAAAATTAACTAATCACACATTTTTCTGTAATTAATCACGATTTATTGCATTTTAATATATTTATATTGACAGTTCATATTGAACCTCCAAAGTAATGTAGAAACTACAAAAATTTTATATTTTAAATGTTCAATGTGTTTTACGTATTTAGTCTTTTTACTAAGTACCGTATTATTAATGAAGACCAGTATTATTGATACCAATAATGCTACTGATGTCTCCATTAAATGCATTTCCCCCCCCCCAATTTTAGCTATTAACTATAGACATTCAGCATTACAATATAACAGAAAGCCATTCTTTTTAACATGTATTAGGCTCTTTAAGTGAACTTAAAAAAATCTTCTCTCAAAATATAAACTATATAGACTAAACTACTATATAAACTAAAGTACTTTATTCAAGCTGTCTTTTTAAAATCCAATGCACATGACACCGATCTGACACGCATCTGATTTTCTCCCAACTCTTTATGGTCATTTAGGACTTCATAACTCATTTAAGACCTTGTTTACAAGGACACTTGTCAAAACCATTCAGTTTTATGTCATTGTGTGTGTTTTTGTCCATTGAAGTGCTGCTGGTGCACTTGACTGAAGCGGCTCAGTGAATGCGTGCAGCCTTTCAAACCATACTCCATTTAATAATCATCCTCATCCAGTGTCTGCGCTATTTCTCGCCAGAAGTTATGACTGATAACACTGCCTTCATGCTAGTTTAAACTAGAGTTCCACCTGGTCATATATTGGGTCTGAGTGGTAACAGTTTTTGGAGTGTCTGGTACTATTCCATGGTGATGATTGGGGTCAGTGTTCACGGTTAGGCCGCTAGAATTTGTGTGCTGGTTCTCCATTAGTGCAGTCATGCTTAAATGCTCCTCCTTGAGCTGTTCAAGTTCATTTGCTGTTCACTGTCCTTTTTCATCATTTTTAACTCCCACTTCCAGGCTGCTAATGTCACATTGAAGGCCTTTAGCTTCTGCTGACAGTCTAACAACTGCTCTCAACTGCTCATTGTCCCTACGCAGATCAGCCGGTTCATTGAGTTCATGAAACTTCCAATTTCTATGGCCTGGGACAGTTGAACAAGCCAGTTTAGTGTTAGGCTATAAAGAAGCTAAGTGGACCGCCCTTTAAAGAGTTAGTTCACACAAAAATGAGAATTCTGTCATTAATTACTCACCCTCATGTCGTTCCACACCCGTAAGACCTTCGTTCAGCTTCGGAATACAAATTAAGATATTTTTGATGAAATCCTAGAGCTTTCTGACCATCCCTAGAGAGCAATGCAACTGAAATGTTCCCAGACCCAGAAACATAGTAAGGACATCGGTAAAACAGCCCATGTGACATCAGTGGTTCAACTGTAATTTTATGAATCTACGAGAATACTTTTTGTGCACAAAGAAAACAAAAATAGTGACTTTATTCAACAATTCTTCTCCTCCTCATCCCATCCTCCTCCATTATCGAAGTGCAATGACGCATGCGCATGCATTCCTCTGCTCGTAAACAAAGCACAGCACATGCGTCATGGTACTCTCAATAAAGCATTCCATAACTAGACTCTGGAGCAGTAGAAACCTATACTGTGGATTGGCGAATCACGCTTCTTCGTTTGGCACACTGATGGCCAGTGTAGGTTTGACGGATGCCAGGATAATGTTACCGCTGGACTATATTGTGCCAGTTGTAAAGTTTGCTGAAGGAGGGATAATGGTATGGAGCTGTTTTCCAGGGGTTGGGCTAGGCCCCTTGCTTCCTGTGAAGCAAAACCTTAATGCTTCAGCAAAACATTTTGGATAGAGATGCACCGATCGACCAGTCAGGGACTGGAAATAGCCGGTTTTCCGCATGACCGGCCGATTCCGAGCCGGTCTGTTTTGACGTCACACTTACGGCGATTGATAATGTATTTGTCATGCCAGATGAGGCTTGCGCAGTCTGAGTGAGTGTGTGAGAGAGACTCGTGCAGAAATCTAAACAAATTTGTGCAACAGCACACGCAGAAACTTATAGATGCATACTGCGGTAGTTAAAAAATAAATGTATGATTAGGTAGGCAACATTGCACAACCAAATTGTTTCAACATGATTGCAATGTGATTTTATACATTAATAGTTAAATAAACAAGAAGTAAAAATTAAGTGACTTGCATTTTAGACACAATATTGACTGTTTTTGCTCAGTTTCATTGATGAAAATAGTTCCAGTCAAAGCCACAGCAGAACTGTTTTGTATCTCCGAGCAACACAGTGGGGTTTTGTTACTGAATGAATCTGTTTTTGATCGAATCAAGTGATTCAATGATTCAGTAACCCATTCATAAAGACAGTAGTCACTTGCCTCGTTTTTGAATGAATCAGCCGTTTGAACGAATCTGTTGAATAAAGGACAAATAACTCACTCATTCAAACAGTCATTTGCTGCCTCCAGTGGTGGAAAGAGTACTGAAAAAATATACTCAAGTAAAAGTACCATTACCTTCCAAAAAATGTAGTGTGAGTAGAGTAAAAGTACTTGTCCAAAAAACTACTTGAGTAAGCGTAAAAGAGTAGCCTATTTAAAAGTACTCATGAGTATTGAGTAGTGAGTACTGAGCTGTGGATTCTACCCCCTCATAATAAACGCTGTACACCGCAATTAATAGATTTTAAAAATGTTGTACATTCTGTAATTCACATTATCTTGTTTGTCATAAAGAATGAAGAATATCTTTCATCCAGCAGTTTTCATTTTGACTGCCAACTCTTTAAAATACATTAAAAAAGCACGGAAACAGTATTCAGTTGAAGAAAAGATGAAAGTTATTCTCAGTACAATCATCCCCATTTAAATCATAAAGTTTGAAAAATATATATTTAAAATCATGTGTAAGGCCACTGAGACAGCATGACTTCACTTAAAGCATCACTTAAAATGTACTCAAGTAAAAGTACACAATTTTTAAACTACTCAAAGTACAATTACTGATTAAAAACTACGTAATTACTGTAACGTGAGTATTTGTAATTCGTTACTTCACACCCCTGGCCGCCACCTACTGATTTGGTTTTGTATTTAAAAGTATAATTGCATTTTTCCCAACATTTCTTATTTGTATGTTTAAAAAAATATTTAAGACATTAATCTTATAAAATTCGTTATACATTAGAAATGTTGCAGTGTAAATGCATTTATGGCACCTCAACTTCATCAAACAGGCTGTATAAATACATCTAATACCACTTCAGATGCAGCTTCTGTTTCCTGCAGTGGAAAAGATGGAGTTTGTTGATACTGATTTCATTTGAATGGTAACAACTCTGCAGTTTCTTATTATTCTAACTGAATTAATTGAAACAATGTAAGAATTTGATGTGAAAGATGACACATTTAATAAGGTCAGTGAAAAAATGACAATTTAAGAAACAGTGGAAAAATGACATCTGTTTTATTGTATACACCAACTGCTTTTCAGTTAATTGTTATTTCTACCTCTTTTCCTCTTTTAAAAAAGTATAGATTTTTGTTTGTATATGCTGTCAATAATAGCTTTTAGAAAGAAAATCTGAATCAGCAAAAATCGGTATCGGCAGGTCACACTTAAAAAAAAAAAAATCTGAATCGCCCAAGAAAATTGCAATCACTGCATCTCTAATTTTGGACAATTCTGTGCTTCCAACTTTGTGGGAACAGTTTGGAGAAGGACCTTTTCTATTCCAGCATGACTGTGCTCCAGTGCACAAAGCAAGGTCTATAAAAACATGGTTTGAATGAGATTGTTGTGGAAGAACCTGACTTACTCACTCAGAGCCCTGACATAAAACCCCATAAAACACCTTTGGGATGAACTGGAATAGAGCCAGGCCTTCTCATCCGACATCAGCACCTGACCTAAAAATGATCTACTAGATGTTTGGGTAAAAAAGCCCACAGAAATACTCCAAAATCTTGGTTTTCCAGAAAAAAAGCCTTTCCAGAAGAGTGGAAGCTGTTGCGAATGCAATGTTGCAATGCAATGTTATTATTAAAGTGTGTGTGAGATGTCCCCATTTGTTTGTCCATATAGTATATATAGTATTTTTTCAGTTTGATACATTTCACTGGTTTGATACATTTTTGTACATTCTGACATAAACATAATAGCTTTCACACTCCTGTAACCAGTGACTGGACACATGCTATGCTATACAAAGATAAATGTTGTTAAACTAATTGATTGTTCATTAGAACAAATATTTTAATGTGCAAATAGTAAATGGTTTCCTGCTAGACAAGTGTTTCCTGATTTACCCTAACATGAAATGAATCAAATCCATGTGCCGTATCTACAAAACATCTTAATGGCTCATTTCCACCGAGCGGTACGGGACAGTAGTAAATAAAAGTAAATAAAGTCTAGTCTAGTAAATAAAAATGTGTTTAAGAGGTCCTTTATCCCAAATGCAATTAAAATCATTAATTCAGCAAGTGTTAAAGGCCATTTTCCACTCAGGTAGACAATAACGTTATACAATACAATTCAAGTAGCGATTGACGTCATTCTCGCGTGGAGAAGAAAGCATGACATTGTCTGTGTGTATGTGTGAAAATATCAAATTTTAAAATACACTGTTATATTTTTTTGTTTGCGCACTCTGACGTAAACAAACCCAACATGCATGAGCAGCATGGCAAAACTACGGTGGCCGAGAAGTGCAAAGCAAATCACAATTCTGAAAACAAAATAACAAATTACAAACACAAATGCAAGTCTAAAAAACAAAATAACAATTCACAAAGCACAACAACAATTCAGAAAACATTATAACAAGTCAGAAAACAATGACAAATCCGAGAACAAAATAACAAGTCAGAAAACACAACGGCAAATCAGACAAACCGGAAGATGTAGGTATAGTTTGAGACAGCGCCATTGGTTTGGGATTACTCACCGCTGACTGGACAAGACATCTGTCAATCAACGTATACTAGCGGTTGAACGACTTCTGATTTTTTTGAAGTCGACTTTTATGTGATGAAAGTCGAGTCGAAGTCGACTAGTC
Source organism: Sinocyclocheilus grahami (assembly GCF_001515645.1). Classification (NCBI taxonomy): domain Eukaryota; kingdom Metazoa; phylum Chordata; class Actinopteri; order Cypriniformes; family Cyprinidae; genus Sinocyclocheilus; species Sinocyclocheilus grahami. The sequence goes on along the minus strand of NW_015505264.1, from coordinate 224,820 downwards.
GCTGATGACGTCATTAAGTTTTTTTCCAAAAAACGAAAAACGAGAATTCAGCTTAAATTTTCATTTTTCCTTCATGGGTGGAAAAATTAATAAACAGTTTGAATATTTGATTTCTCCATGTGGGCGAGAATTAAACGCCCCTTTTTGCTGATTGGTCAGCCGAAGATCAAACCGTGCCGTCATCAGTTCTTCTGCAGTATCACGCAGCAGAGTAATAGTCCTCAGCTGCTGCAGTTGTACGGATTAATAACTCATTTTTATCAATTTCATATTTTTCTCATCAAACAGACTAATGAATAGCTCGTCTAATGACAGACTATTAAGTTCCCTCGATGGGGGAAAAATCCAAGTGAACATCAATTAGTACTCAATATTAATTTAAACTGCTTTAAATATGACTGCTGCTTATTTCCTGTGCACTTCTGCGCTTGACTGTATTCGCGTCTGTCTGCTTATTGAGTTTATTTAACCCATCGCAATTTCGCAACTTCGCAATGTCCTGCTCGGGCTTGCCAATTTAATGGCAGAGAATGGTGACTTTAGTTTTTTTTTTTTTTTTTTAAGCGGATACTTATGTTATAAAATAATCCTATGCATCTTGTGCCGTATATTCCAAGCATTCTGAAGGTATACTGAGGGTTTGGTGAGAAAAAAACGAAATGGCAAGTTATTATATTTTATGAAAATCTTGCGT
>NW_015505264.1:207210-223263 GCF_001515645.1 Sinocyclocheilus grahami | reverse complement strand
ATACACGGATTGTCTCTCTACTAGTAGTGAAGCTGTGGAATTTACTAGTTATTAAGAAATATATGCTTGAACTTTTCAGTTTCTCAGCTATTTTATTGAGAAATCACAGAACAGTGTTGACAATACATTTCCGCGCTGAATGATTCTATGCACGTGATGTAAGCGCTACTGTCTGTAGCCTATGTGTGTGTGTTACAGTGCAGCAGCGCATTAGATTAGAACGGCGATTAACTTACCTGTACAATAAGCTGTTTAAAACGTGCATTCTCCCATTCAATTTCGAGCATCCAGTAATATAATCACACGTCTTGTGGAGCGCTTTCAGAATATGCATTTATTTGTCATTTGAACTGTTGGAAACGGAGCGTAAATGTGGAATTCCTTCAAAGATTTCATATCCTGTTGTGCCCTCTATAGGACCATCGACTAGTCGACGTCAAGCTTAAAGCGTCATGGCAGAGCATTGAAGTCGATTAGTCTGTGCAACCCCTAACGTATACAGGAAGAACCAGCCGAAGAACGGCAGAGTCGTGGTAGAAAGTTCAGAGATGGTATTAAAGTAGCTCAGTTTAAATGTATTGTATGAATTGCCCTTACTATGAAAGTTGAAAATAAAGTATCGGGTAGGGTTAGGGTAGGTGTAGGGAGGGCTTTATTGTACCAATAAGGTGGCATCCATTTAAAAATTAAAATTATAATTTACACTCAATACGTTATTATTGCATACTGTTTTATAATGTACTACAATACTGAAGTGCAGATAATTGCCACTATTTGCAACAAGTAGTATACTTGATAGTAGAAATCCTGCTATTTTAACATAGTGTAACTAGGTATTTGCACTTAGTGTAAATAGCATATTGCTAAAAATACTGCTATTTTCACTTAGTGTAAATAGAATCCATTGCTAATACAAGATTTGAAAAGGGAGGAAAAAAAGTTCGGCAAAAGTCGGGATCGAACCCGGGTCGATCGCGTCAAAAAGCCAACTGGAGCTGATGATTTACAGTCACATTTAACTAAATGTAAATAGACACCCCGTATTTTTATTCCATAGTAAGGGCAATTCATACAATACATTTAAACTGAGCTACTTTAATACCATGTCCGAACTTTCTACCACGACTCTGCTGTTCTTCGGCTGGTTCTTCCTGTATACATTGATTGACAGATGTCTCGTCCAGTCAGCGGTGAGTAATCCCAAACCAATGACGCTGTCTCAAACTATACCTACCTCTTCCGGTTTGTCTGATTTGTCGTTGTGTTTTCTGACTTGTTAATTTGTTTTCAGATTTGTCATTGTGTTTTCTGACTTATTTTGTTTTCGAATTTGTCATTGTGTTTTCTGACTTGTTATAATGTTTTCTGAATTGTTATTTTGTTTTGCACGTCTCGGTCACCGTACAAAAAAAGTGAAGGAGATACTTCATTCCCCTTGTGTTATCATTCTCCTTGTAGCATGTGCAAGTGATGATTCTCTGTCAACCAGTCAACATTTTGCAGTGAGTCTAGCTCCACTATTTAGGTACTGAACTACCATGAAGGAAGGGTACCAAAAAAGTGGTACGGGTTAATTTTGGTACCATTCACAACTTCTGACAATGGAAACGGACTTAATTGCATACCAAACTGCACTGTACTGAACCATACCACTCAGTCAAAACAAGCTATTAAGGGTAAAAGTAGCTCCTAACTTGCTGATTTAGGAGAAACATATACAAAATAATGGACATGTCAGTCTTCATTTTAGAGGACTCAAGAGCACTCCTAAGTCACTAAGACCAAATCACAAACCATCCTAAAATGGCTGTTGTGGGCAATCCAACTCAGAATGTAAACATTTTCCATTTAATTCAATTATGTCCTTCTTTTCATGTAGTAACAAATGTTACTACACTTTTCAAGAAGTAACAACTGTTCTTGAGTCCAGTTTGGCTTTCTTTCAAGTTTTCAAAACGTCTTGCTATCAGCCATGATTATTCTAAGCTGTTAATTAAAAGGCTGCTTGTATGCATATCCACTAATAGTTTGCAAGATGCAGACACGTTGAGGCTGACAATTAGCTGAACATATACTTGTTAATCAGTGACACTTTGTCTACATATTAAAAACTTTATTTGAATATGGCAACATTTTTATTTTAAAATCTTGATTTGAATATGGCAACATGAAACCTCGTTCTACAATATCGCTGTGATTAACTCACTGACAGAGACCCATCCCCTACGGGTAAAAGTAAAGCAAAAACATTTGTAAGACATAATCCATAGCAACGAGGTCTGCCTTTTTTCTTATGTTAAGATTGGTCTCAGCAGCTTTGTGAATAGGTTTTAAGAGGAAACTGTTACCTAAGAACCTTTACTGCTATTTTGGAGAACTGGTGAGAAGAAAAGTTTTGTGAATACAGCCCCTGATTTGTGGCATGTGGGCTGTCCATAACCACACTTGTTCTTTAAACTGTTTATTCCTGAAAAAGAACTGTGTATAATGGCAATTAAGGGGTCATGTATGAAATTAGACAATAAACTCAACTGCTTGATTGGCACTAAAGTGTATGCGGTGATCTAAATGTTGCTCTGCAGAGTGTGTAGAAACTGATACTTCATGTTGCCTTAATTTTATTTCACTCATTTGCACCATTTGTTTAGAGTGCCTTGAGTGGATTGATATAAACTTTACATTTTTCTATGTCTGCAGCACAAACCTCCTCCAACAAAGAAGGCAAACTCTCCTGCTGTATCCACGATGTCCACCGTGTCTTCTCGTCTACCTCAGCGCTCAGCCTATGGGCAGGGTGCTGGCACAGGTATGGACTCGTTTTAATCAATCATTTCCCTCTTTAATCAAGCATTTCCTTCTTGTTATTTCATCAAGAATCACTTTTGTGAAGCTGGACACAAGCAGAGCTATAAAACCTACCGGATTGCTCCTGTATTTGGCCACTTTAGTGAGCAAAAAAAGATCAGTTTTTAGTGCTTCAAATCCGGCTTGTATTATTTTATATATTTTTATAAACTATTATAGTTATTTTTGTATGTTTTCAGTTTGCATTTTAAGTTTCAGTCATTTTGTTTTGTGCCTTTGTCACTTGTAAATCACTTTTACTTCAATGGCTATAACTTTTTTCACTAAATGTTTGGATTTCTAAAATTATTGTGCACTGATTTTTCTAGAATAACTTTTGCTGCCGAATTATCCACTAACCTAGTTTATGATACATTTTTGTCATAGATTATAAATATACATAGGCCTATATTTTTTCATATTTGTTTATTTTATTTTTCTTTATAATGAAGTAGTCTGTATCTAGTAAATTGTGAAAGAATGATTATCAGTTCCACACACAGAGATATATAAATTCTACATTTATTTAAATGAGGGAAAAAAACTTCACTGGTATCGGATCGGTATATGTATCGGCCAATACTGAACCCTAGGTATCGGAATCGGTATCGGAGGCGAAAAAGGCGGATCGGAGCATCCCTAGTTTCGACCCTAGTCAGACACGGCTACGTCACATAAAAGCAACAACAACAATAGTGGCGGACTAAATGCTTGTGTTCGACTCCATAAATAAATACATTTATTTAATAAACATTTTATAAATATCTATTTATGTTAAATTTATGACTCCACTCTTGCTCTTGAAGTTGTTGCATTCACCGTCTTCGTCTTCTTTTTGTTGTGTTGGGTTTGTATACAGTGTGCAAGGTTTATGCATGCTCCAAGTCTTCTTCTCCATTTTTAGCGTATTTCTGTGGCAGAATCGCATCGCCACATACTGGTCTGGCATGTATAGTACATCGTTTTGAGTCTGTTTCAGTGGTTTCGTGTGTACGCAGATATTTCTTGAGATGACACCATGTTTACGGAATTTTTTTTTTAGAATGAGGAAAAAAAGATTGGATAGGGAAAGCTTTGGTTCATATGGATAAGCCCTCAATCTGAAGTCCTTAAACAAATTGGTGTTTTGGTCACTTAGTGGCGCTATAAAAGAAAAACATAAAATTATTATAATTTTTTTTTAAATTTAGGTTTTAAATTTTATTTTAGCTTTATTTCAATTGCCAAAATTTCTTTTTCACGGGTATTTTTTTGTGTGTTTGGTTTGGGGTTTTTTCAAGGTAACCATAACATTACTGATCCTGTCCACATATTGGTTTTAATTTTGTCTAACCTCCAATTGTCTCCTTTTAATATTTTTACCATCAGTAAAAAAGTTAAATAGTTTTTGGACTCTCTACAAAACATTTAAAATGCACATTGATGCCATTGAGTTGACAAGCATCCAAACATAAAGTGTAGAGATGGTACATTTTTATTCATATTAAAATAAGGACATCAAAAAAAAAAAAAAAAATCAAGGCTCTGTCAATGGTTCAAAAAGCTCTTTCCCCTCTCTCGCCACAGGTATTCCTAGCAGCAAAACCTCATCCACTGGCTCAGTGAGGAGCGTATCATCAGGATACTCTCCATTACGAAACACCCCCTCTGGCTTGACCAGCCCTCCCTCGGAGTAAGATACCAGCTCACTGACCAGTCCTGATATTTTACATTTTCTTCAGGCTGTAAGATCATCATTATGTTTGTGTTTGCAGAGGGAACATGAAACCCAAGGGCATGGTTTCACAAAGCTCACTGAGAAATCCACCTTCTGGTATAGGGATGAACAAGAAGAAGGTCCAGAATGCAGACAACTGTATTTCAAGGTATGACATTGCAAGTATTGGTGTATGGCACTGATGCGCTGTGAAGTGTGGGTGACTTCTTAGGAATTTTTGTGATGAATGCAAATGAAATGGACTGAGAGGTCCATCAACTACTCCTATTCAATTCAACTTTACAACTGGCACAATATAGTCCAGCGGTAACATTCTCCTGGCATCCGCCAAACCTAGACTGGCCATCAGAGTGCCAAACGGAGAAGCGTGATTTGCCAATCCACAAGTCTCCTATTCAATTCGCCAATTCAGGTCTTTTCCAGTTCACAACATTAGTTACAAAAGGTATTTTAGTCAGTTGTTATTAACCTAACTTCTGGGTTGCAGTTTTGTTTTAAATAGTCCACACTGACTCATTCACATCTTTGTGGTTTTCTTTTGTTAGGAATGACATGAAAAACGAAAATGATATCAATTTTTCCACAATTGTTGATTTTTATATATATATATATATATATATATATATATATATATAAGAATGACAGGCAGCTTGTTTACAGCAAATGTATGTAAGTCCATGTAGATGTTGCATTAAAATGCTGTTTAAGACTAAAGATAAATAAAGATGGTAAAAGAAAAAGGCAAGGAATTTCTTGGCAAGTGTTGCTCACAAAGATAGATGCAGTAGAACAGTACAAATTGTTATCAACCATGTTAAATAGAACCATTTCAGTAGCTCCTTAAGTCAAGGTTTAATAATTATAAACTAAAAATATCACTCCGTAAGAGGATTTTTAAGAAACAGCTCTACTGACAATTTACAAAACATAATAAAAGCATTAACTGAACTCAGTTAATGTGTTTGGAACACATTCAGTTAAATTTTTTACCAAAAAAAGTTTGAAAAACACAGTGAGAGCGTAATCTTTGGCTTTACTGTAAGGCTTTAAGAAAACGTGTAAGACTTGGATAAGGTCACTTCCCAAAAAAAGAAGCATGTGAAACAAAGTCGTAACTTGAGGCCTAGAAAATGTATATAATATAGGCTTTGAAACCAACTTTTTAGTTTGAGTTCCATTTGCTGCACCTTCGTATTCAAAGATAACAATCCGAAGTACAAAGTTTGGAAACATTTTCATGCATAAGTAGTATGCTTATAGTTAGCACATATTTTGCCACAAAGTTTTTTTTCAGTCAAATACTGAATAGTGTGAATAACACATGGTGCGTCCAGTTACTTCTTCATATTCTGTACATTAATTTGTTGTAATAGAGCTATGAGATGGATGGAGGCCAAGTATTATATACCGGTTTGCTCTGAAGTCTTCCCACGCTCTGGAAGGTCTGTGCTGAGTGACAGATACGCATTGTATTGTTCAAAGTGTCTCTGTAAGTTGGCGAGAATGTCTTTCACCCTGCAAGGCTTCCACTTTCGTATTTGCTGTTTTGGCTTATTTGTCCCCTCTCTCTGTTCATCCACAAATGAAACAAAAAGGAGGTTTAAATAAATGAAAATGATGTAAGAGAAAACTGAATGTGAGGAAACAGGTTGTTTCGATTACCTTTCCATGGCACCAACATCTCAAGGACTCATTTATTTCTTCCACAAGTTTATATAACACAACTTTCAGTTGTCCGTTTACATTATCTGACTCCCTCTCGATTCTGCTCAGTTTTCCGTTAACCCTGCAGATTTTTCTGTGGATGGACTGTGTCTGTGAGCGGATCAGAAACAAATCAGCGAATGAGTGACAACAATGGAGGAGAAACTTGTATCTTCAAGCAGGGTTGTTAAACTAACAACTGTCTATGTGCTGTGAACAGCACCCAGCTGACCCTGAACTTCATATGGTCTGGAATGAGTGGGAAGTGCAGGTCAGAACATTTACAAAGCAAATCTGCAGAATACTAAAGTGAAAGAACCAAACAGTGTCACATTTTAGTGGACATGCCTTTACTGCCACATATAAAAGGCTGTCAAGTATGAGAAACAACTTTTGCTCTTTCAGTTTGAGAGAGAAATATGACTAGCATATGCGCACACTCTTGAACAGATGGGGTTTGTTTAGTAGACAAAAAAGTATAGACATTTTCTTACATTTTTTGGCTCCTTCGACATGCTGACATTTCTTACTGTGCAGTTTGAATGGAGTGGTTCAATAATAGCCTCCTGAAAAGTAAAAATAAAGTATTATATATATAATTGATGCATTATTTTCAGTAATCTTTATTTCAAACGTTTCCCTATTTACTTGATATATAAATACCTATATACATTTAGTTAAACTTCAGTTAATTTTTTTTAAGTAAAACAGTAAAAATAAGTAAGTAGTAAGTAGCTTACATCGAAAACATCTCAGCTTATGTAACCATGGTTCCCTGAGTAGGGAACGAGACACTGCGTCCTCTGGGGGTCGCTATGGGGAACGCCTCGTTGTGACCCGTGTCTGAAGCATACATTCAAAAAACACCAACAACATGTTGGCCGGCGACAGCCCATGACGTCACTACCGGTGCGACTATAGTATAAATATGCACCGGGAGAACACGTCATTCACTTCTTCGTCTGAAGCTTGCGTCCGAAGCATGGCAGGAAACCTAGAGGACGCAGTGTCTCGTTCCCTACTCAGGGAACCATGGTTACATAAGTAACCTGAGACGTTCCCTTTCAAGGGAACTTCGAACCGCGTCCTCTAGGGGTCGCTATGGGGAACAGTATACCCACGCCACCATGCTGAGGGGAGTGCATGCCAGAAACCTAGGCGAGCACTAAGTACCAACTCTACCATAGCCATGGGAGTTGCCCCTAGGACATTAGACGGCTGTCCGTGACATTATCCCCTACGGCCAAAGGCCTAGACTACATACCCAAAAAAACGTACCTGTTAGGGCCAGACTCCTGGGCCCGGGTTAGAGCTCAAGGCTTGGAATCAGGAATAGATTCCTTTAAGGGGATACGGCCAAGAGCCTAGCATCATACTAAGGCCCAATCCCAATTCTACCCCTTAGCCCTTCCCCTTTCCCCTACCCCTCCGTTTCGCACGTTCACGTGAAAGGGTAGGGGTGTCTCGATTCTCTTTTGGTTGGAGGGGTAGGGGGAAGGGGAAGGGCCAGATAGCCCTTCAAATGAAGATTTTTCGGGACCACACTTCAAATGAAGAGGTATGAATTATCTCAGCGTAAACCAGCTTCAGCGGCAACATTTTAACGAAAAGTAATCATTTGTTTTATGTTACTTTCAATCATGAGTTTCGTATTTACGGTCATGTTACTCAAAGAAATGTTTGCAAAAAAAAAAAATCGCTAAAGTTTGCTAACGTCATATCATTACAGACTGGTCTAATGCACACCAGCATAGGTGTGTGTATTGTAGGAGCTAGACGACGTATGATGCCGTGTGACAGCATAGTAGTGGTGTCCCAATTCTTAGGGGAATATTTTCACCCCTACCCCTTGACACTCTGTTTCAACAGACAAGGGGAAGGGGTAGGCGGAGGGGAAGGGGTATAAAATAGAATTGGGCCTAAGTCGTGGCCTGTCACACAGGGGTTACCACTTGCTCTGCATGAGCTTGCTGAAGGAACTGTCTCAACAGACCCCTAGTAGCAACACCCTGTTAAAGTAGGTATCCAGAGGATACATAGGTGGAGTGGTGCCCAAGGTGGAACTGGGGCTTTAACCAACTCAAGAAAGGGCACAAAGCTGCCGCGCGTAACTCTCACCTTACAGGATTTTAGAAAGACCGCAAAGTACTAGCGTGCGAACTTACCACAGTGTGGAAAGCGTACAAATTCTTGACGTGCACACTTACCATAACATGGATTCTAAAGATACCGTCCTAAGGGGTTCTCGTGGCACTCTGAAAGAGCAGCCCATAGATGGAAATGGTACATCACCAGAGCAAAATGTTCGAAAAGCCATCAGCTCGATCTATGGTAAAATGCTGGAATGGCTAGCAGTAAGTTACCTAGCTGAGTGCTCAGCGTGCACACTTACCACCATGTGGATTTCAGAAAGTGCACAAAGCTTAGCGTGTGCACTTACTATAGCATGGATTTAAGAGCTTCCCAAGCATCTGCTCACAGATGCCCGGAAGTACTGAGCCAAACGGGAGTGGCAAGCTCAAAGACAACCCTCTGAGACGAGGGGAGCACTGCCTGAGACAGCATTTCACAAGAAGGTTCTAGCAAATGCCACCTATACTTCCCTCTCGATGCCTCTGCAAGAGGGGATATCCTGGTGACCAGGAAGCCCCTTAGGGCGACCTAGATATGGCGTACCAGACAGGGCAGCCTGAAAGCATAAGCCCGGCCCGGACATCCAGGAAATTTTGCAGTGCCGTGCCGGGGGCCTGATGATCAAGAAGGCTCCCGCAGAAGCCTGTGATCTGGCCGCATGATCCAGGAAGGATCCAGGAAGCATGATGCCGGAACCAGGGCCGACTGGATACAACATCGACGAGTGAGGAAATCACTGCAAGTCGAGAACCCGGTTTCTGAATCCAGCAGAGTGGGTGCTCACCGAGGACCTACCCTAGAAAAGGACAGAAACACACAGGTCCCGGAAAACACTGCAAAGAAAGCTCGCAGATGGAATACACAACCACCAGCGTATTAAATATATTTTTATAAAAATGGATCGTACACGCCCTCCATGGTTCCCGCACAGGAGCCCCATTCAAGAAGCGACCCGAAGAAGCCTCTAGTCCGGACCATCAGTAAGGTGGTTACTATGAAGCCATAGAACCAACCTAAACATCATACATTCAGCATAGGAGACTGTAATGCAGGAAGTCCCTACCAAACCTCGGTCAGGTGGAGAGATGGTGGTTACAGGGGAATTAGGAAGGGGAAGATAAGGGCAGATGTTAAACCCCCCGAGGGAAATGAGTAGATACTCAAGTATCACTCTGATCCAGACAAAAACGCTGACGCCTCGTCTGGATCACATCCCTTAGGTCTTGCCTACCTCCCTTTGACCCGCGATTCTTCCTACCCCTCCCCATGGGGGAGGAGCGCGAGCTGCGACACCAGCCTTCTGTGCCCATCTCTGATCCTCAGACCGAGACGGGCCAGGACCCCTGGGTTGTTCAGGCTCAGACCTGGACCTTCGTGGAATGAAGGATTTGAAGGCTGCTGAGCGCGCCTTCATCTCCCTGAACTTGTCAACCACCGTCTCGACGGAGGTACCGAAAAGTTCGGAAGCCCCTCTCTTTCTTCCCGATATCTGCCAGGTTCACCCACAGATGTCTCTCCGTTACCACCATAGCCGCCATGGACCTGCCCATAGCAGAGGCGGCCTGCTTAGTAGCATGGAGAGCGAGATCTGTGGCGCGGCGCAACTCAGCTACCTCATCGGGAGAAAGGCCCTCGCCTTTATCCAGGTCTTTCAGTAGATCAGCCTGATATGCCCGAACCCAGCAGAGCACTGGCCCCTGGATCAGACGATGTTAGGGAAATAACATCATCCTACAGCGGCTCACTCTCGTCCACAGCCGACAAGCGCGAGAGGGAAAGCCCCTCTTTAAACTCATCGGCCAGATCCGCCTGCGATCCCCACAAGCTCATTCTCCTCCGTGCCTCAGCAGCGGCGGGTCCTGAACCGCGGGGAGTAGACGGCTGCCCCCCTCTCCTCGAAAAGAGACAAATGAGAGCTGAGCTTTTTCATCAAAAAACGCACAGTTAACGCAGATTGCCCCCTGGAGGACATCGTGTGCGTGCTCTTCGCCCAAACAAAAGACGCAAAGATTATGTGTGTCATCAGGTGTCCAATAACGACGACACGGATGCACACATCTTCTAAACGTCTTGCTAGTGCTCGTCAGAAAGATCGCTCTTACCATGGAATGCACGCTTCAAACAAAACAGTCAATGAAGACGAAGAAGAGAATGACATGTTCTCCCGGTGCCTATTTATACTAGTCGCACCGGTAGTGACGTCATGGGCTGTCGCTGGCCAACATGTTGTTGGTGTTTTTTTTAATGTATGCTTCAGACACGGGTCACGACGAAGAGTTACCCATAGTGACCCCTAGAAGACGCAGTTCGAAGTTACCTTGAAAGGGAACCTAAATTATATTTAACATGAAAATTCAAGTAATTTCTCTAAAATATATGTTGAGTAATCAGTTATGTACCTTGTTTTGTCATTTTATTTTTTGTTCAAATGTTTAAAGCATTGTGTTAGCATGATATATTATTTGTGGGTAATATATTACAGTGTTTATTAGCTATGGTTCGTGGAAATTCCAATTTTGAACTTTATCATGTGGCCTATTATATTACCCATATTATTATGGAGGTTATTATCAATACATTTTAAGGTACAACGCTGATACATAGTTCACTGTATCAGCTATATTCTAATGTATCTGTAAATGATACGTAAATTACGGCACAAATATCCCGTCATGCCTGTAACATAGGCCAAGTAAAATAATAATTACCCATTTTATTGTAAATTGAATAGATGTTTTACAATGTGTATAACCTACACACAAGTGAGAATAGGCCAGCATAAGATAAACTGTTTGAATCCCTTCACCTGGTGGCATACATGTGGTATTAATACTTACAACGTGCTTCAGTTGTATCCTAATGATATTGCGGTAATCCTTGGTGATCTGGTTTTTATTGTGGCCACTTTCACAGGAAAACGCAAGAGGTAGTATAATAAGCATCAAAACAGAAGTACCAAGACGATGCTGCAAATACAAAAATGCACATGTGTAACGCTAAAAGGTTACAATGGCACGGTTTCATTCGTATGCAGGATTTACATAACACTTGGCTACCATGCGTATTGCGTACACACTTAATAGGCTACATTGCCATTCAAACGGATCACCATGACTGAGCTTTCAGCATGACAATTTCCACATGAACAAACCCTCGTGAACATTCACTTTCGTAATAAACACGCTTTCTTGTAAATCACTTACGAGTTTCGTTTTGATTGTTGCTTATAATCACCGGGAATCCCCAAGTAATGATAGCTATAAATACAAGCTTTTCCTGTAGTCGGGCTCAAACAACGCCGTGCCCGGGAAGGTAAGAGTAATGCGTTAATTCAACTCGTTTCCTTGACTGAGATACTTGTTCATTTTTTGCTTTGCGTAAACTTACCATTGGTCATTTTTGAGCCATAGTCACATGCAGACCGATGCCGTCACTGCAAACTCGCTTCAAGATGGACAAATGGAAATTCATGTTTTACTATTGATTTTCCACGCGAATCATGCCTGGCGGTCAGTTGTTTTTTTTGTCTCGAAGCTTTATTGACTTTATGTCATTGAAACGATCATAGTCCATTGGAATGAAACTTCCGTCACTGCTGGATCTCATCGCTTTCGTTTTGCCTCTGCATGACTGGGGCTATATCGCTTCAAGCCATGCTCCGTGTGAGTTCGGATCGATAGGAGAGGACACGTTACCGAAAGGAGGGGCCTTCCCGGTTTCCACATGACGGCTGGTGACAGCTACAGTCAGTCTGGTTTGATCGCATTATATCGTTGGAGAACGACAAGTGCGTGACTAACTGTATCGTAATTATCTATAGGCGTCTGTGTCAACGACCCATCAAATTTGGTTTCAGTGTTAGGTTCATGTAAGGGGTTTCCAAAAATGTTGTTATCCAAATAATACGATGATTCCTGCACCTTGGAATTTCATCGAATCTTATCGCAAATAGTGTCAAGTGCAGGATGACCGTGCGGTGTTTTGTTTATCATCTGAATCGGATTCTTGCCTGGAAAGGTAGACAGATTCTTAGATTAGGCTCGAAGGGGATAAACGTTTGGGATTCTGAATAATTGTATCGTTTTTGTTTAATACCTGCAGTGGTAAGCTATACCGACTATTCATTGCTGAGGTGCCCAAACTTGATTGAGGGAGGGCCATGGGCCAGACGTAAATGTTGCATTATGCTATATTGTATTCAAATGTTTTCAAATTTTCAATTACTTTTAAATGATTAAAAAGCCTAATTTAAATTATTAAATAATTAAAAGTTTTTTTGTACATTTTAAATATTTTTTCAAACCCAATTCAAATAGGCTAGTTTTTGTACATGTCAATGCTCAAATAAAACAAAAAATGTCTCTGGCCTGCGGGTCCTGGTTTCGTCTCTGATTTATTGTCAGTCAGTATAAAAAGTCAATTCTGAATATAAACTATTAGGACCTTCATTCTAAAAACATTCATAGGAAATTATGAATTCATTCATTCACAACACATTCATTGTCTTTTGGAATGAAATTAAATTCCAGTACATTCCAGTAGGCCTATATTATCTACAAATGTTTTTTTTTTTTTTAAGTTTTATGTATTTTGACCATTTTTAATTGTATGCTGCGGTGAACTAGCCTACTTGAATTAGTATAAATTACAACGTTCCCACTTGTATTCAAATGTTTTCAAATTTTCAATTACTTTTAAATGATTAAAAAGCCTAATTTAAATTATTAAATAATTAAAAGTTTTTTTGTACATTTTAAATATTTTTTCAAACCCAATTCAAATAGGCTAGTTTTTGTACATGTCAATGCTCAAATAAAACAAAAAATGTCTCTGGCCTGCGGGTCCTGGTTTCGTCTCTGATTTATTGTCAGTCAGTATAAAAAGTCAATTCTGAATATAAACTATTAGGACCTTCATTCTAAAAACATTCATAGGAAATTATGAATTCATTCATTCACAACACATTCATTGTCTTTTGGAATGAAATTAAATTCCAGTACATTCCAGTAGGCCTATATTATCTACAAATGTTTTTTTTTTTTTAAGTTTTATGTATTTTGACCATTTTTAATTGTATGCTGCGGTGAACTAGCCTACTTGAATTAGTATAAATTACAACGTTCCCACAAAAAAAAACCTTTAAGGGCAGTTAAGGTTTCAGATTATTAAATCACAAAACAACATATGCATGAGCAGGCAATAAAAAATGGAACGAAGAAACATGGAATCAGAAACATAAGCTACTTGATACATGGTGAAACGCATTAGACGCTTTCACTGACAACCTGATAAATGACCGTTTAACAGAACAGTAATTCTGAACATTCAAAAAATACGAATATATGAAATCATCAAACATTTGAATGTATTTTAATTAATAATCTGTCAAGCACTATATGTTTGTTACTGTTATTAAAGTTATTATAAAGTGTTATGAGCGCAGACGAATGAAAAGCACATACATAAAAATGACTGCCTTGCTTGAATGAATATGAATATTTTTTAAGTCATGTGATGTTTACTCCGTAGGTCTAGGCCTTGCTTATTGACTTCTCAAAACTTTGGCTACCGTTCAAGGCAAGTTTCTTAAAATTATGAACAAACAGTTCTAGTAACATAATATAATATTTGTTTAGTTATCTGGTTATGAATAGTGTACTCAAAACATTAGCACAAAAACATTTATATATTGTTCAGAGAACTTTTTTTCTGAAACGCTTTAGTTCGACGTTCATCTAAATTTTTTTTTGAATGTGACTACTTCAGAATGTTCACAGAACGTTTAAATGTAACATTCCTATAATGCAAAATGATTAAATGGCATGTTACCTTAACATTTGCACCAAGAATGTTTTTTTAAAAAAACATTAAAAAAAAAAAACAGGATGTTCTGAATGTTCAGAGAATTTTCATATCTTAATGGGAACATTTTTATTAACCGAGACTAATCTGTAGTGGAGGATTACACAGTGAAACAAAAGTTGGCTCCCTGTGTGTTCTGGTTAATCAACTTTTAACTGTAGTTATGACAAATGTTGAATGCAGTCACATTTGGCAGTGGAATTTCAAACAAGCCCAGTCAACTTTATTTATTAGCTTATTATACTTCAGAAGATCTAAAACAATATTAGCAACAAGTACAGTATAAACTAGCAATAACAACAATATAAACAACAAAAAGAAAAAAAATTGTTTGTTTTAAATGTGTTATAAGCCAGAGGAAATAATTTAGCAGCATATCTTTTTTCTATATAACCACAAATCTTTAATGGATGATTTTGGATGCAGCATTCCATAATTTAATCATTCTAAGCTTATCCATGAGGTATTCATTTTGGTATTAAAAATAAGCTTAAAATCAATCTTAAAATCACATTTTAATAACAGATAAGCATGACTGATTTAAGACTTCCTGGCATTAAAATGCTAATTTTCCTAGAATTCCTAATATGCATTTGAGAAAATAAGAACAGAAAAAAGAACACAAACAAAGCTACAGTAGCATCTGAGAAGCGTCTCATGTGAAAGCAATCATGAGTCTCACAAGCAGAAAACAATGATGCTGCATAATTAAAAACATCCATCACCAGCTGTCTGTTTTCACCTGGGTACCTGGATGACTTATCAGACAGGATTGTACTTGCTTCTAAAACACAATATGATTCACTGACCAACTATTTCTCCACCTTCGCAGAAACAATGCTGTTTCTTGTTAGACTGCAATCAAAACAAAAGGAAAGGAATCCTCAAATTTGAAGGTGGTGAAAACGCTGTATTTCTTGTATTTCTTATAGAAACGCTTATTTCTATATATATATACACACATACATACATACACAGGGCAGGATTTATGGGGCCGGGGGCCCCTGGGCTTGAGGTTATGTTTGGGCCCCATACCTATACTACAAATGCCCTCAACTAGAACATTATTATGGAGTAACACAAAATACAAAAAAAAAATTAAATATGCTTTCAGGTTCATATACTGTATACAATTAATAGGCAACATGTCTAGCCTAGTCAAAGTTTAGATGTAATATTAAATAGTCACTATAATACAATAAACAGGATGTGATCTCTCAGTTGAGAGATCAAAACCCTGAAATAACACTGAGCAGAAAAAAACAAAGAGATGTACTTTGACAATTTATTGTCATATCTGTCTTTTTATGTCAGATTCTTAAATTTAATAAATTCAATCTGAATAAAAAAAAACATGTTGGCTATTAACAATAAAAGATGTATTTTGACAATTTATTGTCATATCTGTGTCTTTTTATGTCAGATTCTTAAATTTAATAAATTCAATCTGAATAAAAAAAAACATGTTGGCTATTAACAATAAAATAAAATCACTATGAACAAAATCCATAGATGGATTTTGCACACGTTGTGTTAAGTTTAAATACAACATTTTAATGCAGAAATATTAAATGATTGCAAAAATGAAATAATTAGCCACTTTTTAAAATATGAAACTACAACCGCCAGTAGGTAGCAGCAAGTGACTGTCTTAATGAGTGAGTTGAATCCATAAATCAACCGATTTGTTTAAAATGCCAATTCATTTAACTTAGCAAACGACTGTTTGCCTGTTTGAACCATTTACTGGTCCGTGTAATGCTGAGAAACAAAACACTGTGTTGCTCGGAGAC
>NW_015505264.1:183400-207121 GCF_001515645.1 Sinocyclocheilus grahami | reverse complement strand
TAAATCAACCGATTTGTTTAAAATGCTAATTCATTTAACTTAGCAAAGGACTGTACTAATAGCCTGTTTGAACCATTTACTGGTCCGTGTAATGCTGAGAAACAAAACACTGTTGCTCGGAGCAAAACAGAATTTTGTGTCTGTTTATTGTACATTTGCCATTGTGCAGATATTCGGAAAAACAGGACTCTAGTTTGTGTGATAGGCTAACTCCTATATCGTAGGCATTCACTCATTAAATGCAGGGTTCGTTCAACCAATAAATTTCAATGACTTTTAAGGCAATATTCATGACCTAATGCTCCATTATTTTACACAAATTTTCAGATTTATCATAGCATATGCTAAGGAAAATTAATGATTATTAATGCTATTTGTTTGCTTTCTAATAAGCACATGCTGCAACTGTGCCAGACGTTACTTCATGCAGAGAACATAAGTTAGGCTACATAATCGCATAACTGAATGCCAGAATGTTAAGTATATTGTAATTTGCTTAGCCAGTATTATAAATTAAACTTAGGACCTGAATTTCGTTTTAGAAACAGCTTTGGTGGAAAACATTCAGGTACAGAAATGCTGCAGAAATGGAATAAACTGTAAATTAAAAACAGTAAATTCACTGTAAATTAAACAGATTAATTCTTAAAATTAAAGTTACAAAAGTTATTCAGTCAAGAGCAGTGAGTGATTTTGCCTTTTGTTGTTAACATTAACAATAAGCCTAATTAATTATCATTGTTAAC
This sequence comes from Sinocyclocheilus grahami, assembly GCF_001515645.1. Classification (NCBI taxonomy): domain Eukaryota; kingdom Metazoa; phylum Chordata; class Actinopteri; order Cypriniformes; family Cyprinidae; genus Sinocyclocheilus; species Sinocyclocheilus grahami. Next base: position 206,375 of record NW_015505264.1, on the reverse strand, counting down.
ATTAGGTATGAAAGTGACAGCCAAGGTTATTTTCGTAAACGAAAACTAAAACTAAGACAAGAACGATTGATGAAAAAACTATTTTGTAAACGAAGCCTAATTAATTATCATTGTTAACATTAGGTATGAAAGTGACAGCCAAGGTTATTTTCGTAAACGTAAACGAAAACTAAAACTAAGACAAGAACGATTGATGAAAAAACTATTTTGTAAACTGAAATAAAATAAAAATGACAAAATAATTGAAAAACTACCCGAACCGCACCCGCATTAAATCTATTACATCAGGTAGGCAAAATTATTTATTTTCTCATGTAACACAAGCAATCAAACCAAAATTAGACATTCTAAGCTGGACACGCAGTGCAACGTGATAATAAAAACAGAAAAAAAGATGAGAACGAGCGTCCTTTCTGTAAACAATACAAAACTTTAGCCTAGCGTCTTGTGATCACTGCCAGGCTTTCGGACAAATGTGCATAGGCTAAATCACTCCATACACACGCTTATAATCATTCATAAATGAAAAGAGCATATTCAAATATGAGCCTTTACTGTTAAATGTGTTTGCCGTTATTATTGAATTTCATTAGTCCCAGTTATGATTTATGCGCAGTTGTTCACGGAAAAGTGAGCAAGACACGACAGTTAGGCTACAATATCATGATTATGGTTAAATAAGAAAAAAGACATCAAACCATCATAGCCAAATTAGGCTACATTTATTTTCATATTAAATATCTCAGTACACATAATTAGATATGACATTAAGCACAGCTTGTGTAGATTTATTTTAGTAAAATGCTTGACTGCTTCATTTTGGTGTATATTTGTATAATATAAAAACGTGTTCACAAAATAAAAACTAAAACTAACAGCAATATTAATGAAACTAATAAAAACTAAACTGAATTTTATAGCAAATTTGAAAACGATATTAAAAAACTAATTTAAAAATTCAAAACTATAATAACCTTGGTGACAGCAGCTTTTAGTATACTTGCTGTTGTAGAAGATTTTTATTAATCCAAATAGGAATTAATCAAGTATAATCAAGGCGAATCTAGCCATTAATATATATATATATATATATATATATATATATATATATATATATATACCTTCTGATGTTGCCTGGAAGCACATGATTATTTTTATATAATGTTGTAAAGTGTCCTACATGTTTCAGGTGTCTTGATCACTTAAAGGCACATGAATATTCAGTGACCTGATTGCAATACCAAAATGCATAGGTGGATCTGAGTTTTGTTTGATTATGATTATAATTTTTATGATGGTTGCACAAAATAAAATACAAATGTACAGCATTCGTAAATGAAGACAGTACACACACACACACATAATAGCTTGTTTTTAAGAACTCAAATGAGATATTGCTTCAATGTTTATAGTAAAAAAAAAAGTTTGTTATAATGGTTACTTCCATGTTACTCCTCTGACACAACTGAAATGTGTAGCCAGAAGTTTATTTTATCATTATAATACTGTTAATTTATTATACGGTTCTTTTGTCAATTAATCAATGATAATAAATCAGTGTGGGTTTAAGAAATCACAGCAAAGGTTTTTTAGTATTTATTCAGTTTAATAATACACTCTAAAAAATGCTGGGTTGTTTCAACCAAACTTTGGGTCAAATATGGACTAACCCAACTTTTGGGTTAAAATATTTAATTAAAAAATGTAACCCAACAGTTGGGTTAATCCATATTTGACCCAAAGTTGGGTTGAAACAACCCAGCATTTTTTAGAGTATAACTCATCTTTTCATGAATTGCTTTTTGAAATTTCTTTGTTCTTTATTATCGTTCTCATGCATGGGAAAAGTACAGTGGTTTCCCACGGCTGGGGCATTCACAATTTTATGAGAAACTTAATTGCGCAAAGTATTAATTCAGCTGCCAACAACTGACTCCCAAAAGGCATGTCGTGTGACGCGTGTAGACATATATTGTACATAATTCACAATGTAGAATTACATACATTCAACCTTTTAAAAACATATGGAATTTAGTGGCATGGAACAATACTGATCAATTTTTCTATATCCTGCATGCACAACAAATTAAAGATGGCATATAGCATGCCACATCACATTCACAGGGCTGTTATAGCTAACTAAAACAAAAACCATGAAACAGTTTGTGTTACTTCAAATAAACCTTAACTAAAAATAAAAAACTGAAACTTATCAAATGAAAACTAATTCAAAATATTAATAAAAAGGGATACTATAATAACCCTGCCACAGCTACTATTGAACTAGCCATTTGTTCTTGCAAAACAGCTTGTATTTTAAAAGCTGAAGATTGAAAAAAATACACATTTGAAGCACCAATAAGTTCACAAACTGAAACGTTTCCAACCAAATATTTAAACAGTACCTGAGTCAGTAGTTACACAAGCACAGAGGATTCCTTCTGCATTTGTAACTTGACAGCCAAACCATCAATTTCCCCCTCTCTCTCTCTCTCTTCGATTGCATTTCAATCTAAAACAACACATTAAGTAAATGTTCAAATTCAACTCCTGTAGTCAATAATTATAATTTGAACAGTTATCTAATTCCATTCAGCAACAGGCCTCTTAAAAAATTGAAAAGGCATAGAAATGCTTATTTGTGACAAAAATGGTCAACAGAAGAGTTTAAGTTCATATCCGTCTTATGCTCTCAAATATGAGCTAACTATCATTGAACTTATACTCATCATATCTGAAATGAAATGGAAAGTTTGGGTGAGTTTCTGATAGTGAACAAATTAAATAATGCACTTTTGTCTGACAGTCAACTTGAAACAATTACATTTTACATCTGTAATGTGAATCCTTATAGATCAAACAAAATATTACACGATAAAAAAGCAAGGAGGACTGGTTTTAACCTTTAGCAATTGATTGAACTGCAAATGTTCAATACTCAAACAGAGCCAGGTGGTTGGACAGAAGGTTTGAAATGCAAGCAACGTATCCTGTATCCTGTTTACAAATTCCACCTGCCTATAATGATAAGGGTTCATGCAGGGTTTTGCACTTCCTTAAGTACCTGAGCTGTAAGTCATAGGTTTGTTTTGGCATCACAAACAGGCACAAAGTAATTCACATAATTGTCTCTGAAAGGCATGGTAGCCTTAAGTGTAATATCCAATTACCACATACGTACCTCTAGTATACTTGGGCTTACCTTATATTACCTTACTGTAGTTATAATGTACCACTTTACTGGCATATTGGTTTTACTGATGGTGTCGCTATTACTCATCAACAGTTTTGGATTTTCAATATTAATTTAAGACTGTAGGAATGGTTGCTCATAACTTTCTAGTGTCTCCTCCATCATGCATGGTCGCCGTGATTTTGCCAAGACATGTTCCTGGATCAACATTACTATCCAAAAATACAGATTTAACCCAATCCCCACCCCTAATCTTACCCATAATCATAATCTATTCCTAAAATCAGAGGGAAATGATAGCTGATTAACAAGGGTGTAGAAGCACCTAATCCTGATTGTAAGCCTAAAACTGACATTTCCTGAAAAGTTCTCAATTCTGATTGGTTGATAGGAATGTTGTTCCAGGATCAACAAGGACATTGATCCGGGAACATGTTGTACTTGGTGAAATCACACTCACCATCATGCATGCATCATTTAATTTCTCCCCTGCCCCTCCGGAGGTCTGTGCACACCACTGAGTAAACTAAACATTTGTTTGAAACTAAACTAAACAGTCTGTTCATCCAAAAAGCTGAAGATGGAAAAATTATACATTTGAAGTATCAACAACTTCACAAACTTTTGAAACGTTTCCAGCCAAATATTTAACAGTATCCAAGTCGGTAGTTTGGACAAACACAGAGGATCCCTTCTGCATTTGGTACTTAACAGAGAAACCATTAATTTCCCTTCCTCTTCAATTACATTGCATTTAAGTCTAGAACCACACTTCTGTCAGGACCACTATCGTCAAAATGATAGATACTTAGCATAAAGTTTGGTTTGGCGGTATGGTTCTGTTCTGGGCAAAAAACCTCCCTGCCCATCCATGCAGCCTGTCATGAATGAGCAGGGAGAGCAGCAATAATAACCCCCCCAGGGTTAACAGAACAGAACAAGGCAGATATCATTAATGTACTCAATGATATTTAAGTGTAACACTTTATACAAGATAAAGGAGTCTGATTAGCAAGGAATATCAGAAAGCTAAGTCCTGACTGTGGCGAAAGGTGGAGCAGGGGATGGAGGAGGGTAATTTGCTCCGAAGCAAGCTGAAAAGCTGCTGAATAATACTGAATACAGCTTATATAGGAATGCCGCGATAGGTGTCGTATTCCTATAGGTAGATGTGATCAGCTGAGAATCAGCTGATGCAAGCTTGACTCACGTGACCTGCCAGAACTAACGCTAAAGCTTAATTTAATGTGCAGATTTAAAACCTTCAGTCAATAATCACAATTTAAATCAAACACTTTCCCTGTATACCCTAACCTGCACTCTAAAAAAACCACAAAGTGGCGATTTTACAAAAAATATTTGACCACAGAATGTCACCATTGACCAATCAGAAACATTAACTTGTGGGATCTAACCACAGTTTTGTCATTGGCTCCCCGTTTATGTCTGACCCCAAAGAACCATCTGCACTAACTTTAGCCTAGGTGTTTCCTTTCCCCTAGGTTTTTCCTGATGTTACCGACTCTCTTGAAGAATGTGTAGAGGAAGCTTGTAATGAACGATTTGCCAGCTGAACAAAAACGACATTCCAGTCCCCATGAAAGGACAGCAGGGCGTTAATGTTTAATTTCCGGCATGTGAAGGGCGAAGAGAGTGTAACCCGCCAGGGGAGCATCACCACTCTTGTTCTTCTTAGCGACCTTACTAGACCAGACATGATGTATTTGGCCCCAGCTTCTTCAAGGTTGACGTTCTCGGAGCTCTAGTTAGATCAGGAAACTTACCCAAACATACAGTAGTGATAAGAAATAAGAACTTTCTCACAGTAAGAGGTTCAAAACAATGTTCTTCTTTAGTCTCTGAGTGCTTAAAACTGTGGACTGGTCACACAAAGAAGGGCCTGTGACTGGTCAGCAGGAGGGTTAAAAATATATTTTTTTGTTGCAAGACATAAGAACATAGAGAAACAACACATTCAAAGATAAAGGCTCCTAATGCTAAACCTGCTTCATTATCATAAAATAACAGAATTTATAAAAATAATTTCTGTCATGACGACTCTCGGAAGATTTAAGACATACTGCTGCTGCACAAATACTGTATATAATAACTAGTAGCAGGTCTATACAGGTGGAGCTGGGGAAGGTGGAGGGTTTCAGAGTGCTTTGAACTGCTCTTGTGAATGCTAACCAGCCATTTAAATGTAAAGCAGCAAGCTCATTGGCTGTGTACACAACATCAACCAATCGGCTTGTGCCAAGTAGTTTAATGCTGTGAATATGATCAGTTTGCTTTAAGGACCCATTAGCCTGCACTATCTAGAGTTTCATGACAGAACTTGACATTTGTAATTCTTAGAAGGATAAATATTCACTCTAAAAAATGCTGGGTTGTTTCAACCCAACTTTGGGTCAAATATGGACTAATCCAACTGTTGGGTTAAATTTTTACATAAAATTTTTAACCCAAAAGTTGGGTTAGTCAGCACCACTCAAAATGATATAATGAAAGGGAAGTGGAGCTCCAGAATCCACTCCAAAGACCAGTTTTATACAAATGTGCAAGCAGATAAGAGAAGCAACAGTTAACAGTCATCCACATGACATGCATAAGCATATGAGGATCAATCCCAACAATACCCTGAATGCATATAGCACATATTCCCATTTCCATGATTACTACTTTAAAGGCCTCAACAAACTCTTCCCAAGCTTCCTCTTCAAATTCTTCTGTTAAATGTTTAACCCAACCTTCTGGGTAGTAACCCAACCGCTGGGTCAAAACAACCCAATTGCTGGGTTTGTCCCTATTTTACCCAGCACTGGGTTCTATTTAACCCAGCATTTTTTAGAGTGTATGGTAAAAGCAGAAAAACATTGTGTTTTTTTTTTTGAGCATTCAAATGAATTTGCCTTCAGTTCGCCGGAGTTTGCATTGACATTGTACTGGTTATTTACTTTTTAATTTGTGTTATGAGTTTTGTTGGAAGGATTTGAATGTTACTTCCTTATTCTGTTATTTTTCATTTTTCATTAATAATTGCACTTTATTTTATCTTGTCTATAGCTTGATGTCAGAAGTCAAGTTTTTTTTCTATGTTGACGATTGAGTCCTTTTATTGAATATTGAAATAAAACAGTTTTATCCAATGTACAACAGTAGTTAATGCAGTTGGTTTAAGAGGCAAATACCCAATTGCTGGGTTTGTCCCTATTTTACCCAGCACTGGGTTCTATTTAACCCAGCATTTTTTAGAGTGTATGGTAAAAGCAGAAAAACATTGTGTTTTTTTTTTTGAGCATTCAAATGAATTTGCCTTCAGTTCGCCGGAGTTTGCATTGACATTGTACTGGTTATTTACTTTTTAATTTGTGTTATGAGTTTTGTTGGAAGGATTTGAATGTTACTTCCTTATTCTGTTATTTTTCATTTTTCATTAATAATTGCACTTTATTTTATCTTGTCTATAGCTTGATGTCAGAAGTCAAGTTTTTTTCTATGTTGACGATTGAGTCCTTTTATTGAATATTGAAATAAAACAGTTTTATCCAATGTACAACAGTAGTTATTGCAGTTGGTTTAAGAGGCAAATTTGGCCCTTTTTTCTTCTCCACAGTATTGCTCTACTCCTTTCGTACTGTCCATTATGTTTAGGCCACACAAACATCCAAGCTAAAGCTTGTGCAGATGGTTGTTTGGGTGAGACATACATGGAAAACCATTAGATCGGATCCACACAGATTTAAATATTCATGTGTCAAATATTCATAGCATGAAAATACATCTTAGGGTTGAAGGAAATGTCTGTAAACTTAACGGAAAAGGTACTGGTGATTTTGTGGCAGAACATTGTTTAGTATTATTACTATTATTATTATTATTACTACTACAGTGTGAGCTGTAAAAATTTAATGTAACACAGGGGTTTAGGCAGATAAATAATCTGAGGAAAACTGTAGTTAGATCCCACAAGTTAATGATTCTTATTGGTCAGTCAGGACGTGGTCAAATTGTTATTTTTGTTATTGCTGAATAGTGTTTGAATTTTGTTCTTCTTCATCATATTCTTCATGCAATTGGTTTGAGCTGTGCTCTCTACTGTACAGACGTGAATCTACATTTCCTTCAGCCTGATACTTGTTCATTTCACTTTTGGTGCGAAAGGGCTTTTATATTTGTAAAAGAAGAACTTTTTTATATTAAAAACATACAAGCAAGCCCTGCCCAGATTTTAAAAGTAACATAACACATTACTTTCCATAAACAGTAACTGAGTAACAGAATTAAAAGTAAAAGTTGCTTTTAGGAAGTAACTCAGTATTGTAATGCACTACTTTTAAAAGTAACTTTCCCCAACACTGGACATGTCACTCTTCTCTGAATGGAACACTGGAATCTTCATTAATTATTCTGCTGTTCAAATCAAGAAGGAAGAAGTCTCCACACCCTTCAGCTGTGATTCACATACAGGACACACACACCCATCCCCTCACACAGATAGCGCAATTCATTCATCTGGTAGTTTTTATGATTTAATGGTATCTTGCGGCTTACAAATCAGTGCACATAGTTGAGGGTGTAGTCATCTAGTGTTACTTTTCTGAATTGTACATTGTGTTACTCTCTTTTACATCATTGTAAAGTCTGATTCAGTGCATTTTCTGATGCAATGAAACAACTTTGCTGTTACAATATTACGCTAATACTTAAACCATGAAAGGGAAGCTTTCATATGCTGCAGATGAATGTTGAATACCCTCCCATGACTCTCTGAGGCACTTTTAAATTCTGCCAGCTCAAATTCCCAGCCAAACAGACAGAGGAGTCAAAGAAGTACATGTAATTCTGTCAACCAAATCTGCAACTTTCCTGCCCAGACAAGTGTGAAAAAGCAGAGGTTGATAAAAGAGAAACCAAACCAATTCCTGTAAACGCTACAATGAAAACAGCTTGTATCATAGCATTTTATACAATATGCATTTTACAAGACAAATAATGTATGTGATGTATCTGTATTTGTTCTAAATGTTGTAATGTATTATTCCAAAAATAATGATTAACAACATTTTAATAAAAAATCAATTCAGGTGTTTGTTTGTTTTTCTGTGCAAATTATTTCTTCTGCAGGGCAACCCTAAAACCTTTTGAATACAATTATCTCATTTAGAAACGGAACAGAAGTAAGTAAATTACAGTATTAAGTGTGCATATATACTATGTCACAGACTTCGTCATGAAAAAGAGACTTACAGATTCCTTCAATATGTTGGGAATCTAATTAAGATCTATTGGTACATTTTAAGGAGTTATTTTGGCATTTTGCCTCATAAGCAAATATTTCTCAAGTTGTCTCCATGATTTTGACATTTAGTGGTACAAAGTGTGATGCCTGTTGAAAGAAGCACAGTGTTCGGCAGTTATGATTCATTGTTTGGAAGCTTTAGAAACATTACATGATTATACCAATGCATGATTTACAACCTGACTCTGGTCATGTTATAAAAAAATATGACTGTGTGTGGGTGAAGTATGATGGTTATTATAGTATGTTATATTTTTTTATAATGTATTACTTTATAAAACATTATATAAAAGGGAGCAATCTTAATTTTTCTTCCTTTATTTCGCCACTTTTTTCTGTAGGAATTACTAGTACTAATGCTAAGTTATCTCAGTTATTCTATATCCAGCCCTAACAGCTCTAATATATAAAGTAAATAATACCAACAGCATATTTAGCAAAACATTTTTTTCAATGAATATTTTCAATGAACCGAATGAATGGAACTGAATTGAACTGCAGCGGATCTTGATTAAACACTTTATGAAAAGGATTTGACTAATGGAGCAACAAGTTATTAACATTGCGAAAAACATATGGATTTTGTTCAATAAACAAGTTAATGTTGAGTTACATTTAAACAAGAGTGTTACTTTATTTATTTTTGTCTCAACAACAAAAACAGATCCAAACAAAGTTAAGTCTGAATCAATCAAGCTACACACAGTAGTGGTGTTTCAACTTGAATGAATTAGTGTTATTGAACAAATTTGTTGAGTGATTCAATGACTCATAAACATCGAAACGACCTGTAGAAAGAGCATGCTAGTACAAAATATTAACATGGTTTTAATAACATTTACATTGAGGGATGTGTCAATACAGAAAATCATTTTATTTGAAATTTACCGAAACTATCCAGCATTTACTTGTTCTGTACTAATTGTAATATCAGACCTTTGTGTTTTAAAAGGGATGGTTCACCAAAAAACGAAAATTCTCTCATCATTTACTCACTCTGTTTTTCAAACCTGTATGAATGTCTTTCTTCTACCTAACACAAATGAAGATATTTTGAAGAATGTGGGTAACCAAACAGTTGACGGTCCACATTATGGAAAAAAAATACTGTGGAAGTCATGGCTACCATCAGCTGTTTGGGTGAGTAAATGATGACAGTTTTCATTTTTGGGTGAACTATTCCTTTAGAAATATTGTTTTACTGTTCTAGCCCTTTTTTTGTTGTTGTTCCTGTGCTGATCATCAAAACAAAGTTTACCATCTCTCTGGAGAGCTGAGTAAATTATTCATAATTTTATTAATCAGAGCCCTACTGGGAAGTTGTATTGCTTCATCAAGAATGTCAGTCTATTTCTGTTTATTCAGCAAAATATATCTACTTATCGTAACCTTGTCATTGTCAGAGTCCACCCAAAGTGATTCATATCCAGAGTGGAACCACTGACCAGTGATCAGGCATTGCACAGCCAGCGTTGTTTACCTGAACATTATTTATTTGATCCAAAGTACAGCAAAAGCAGTAATGTTGTGAAATATTTTTACAATTTAAAATAACTTTCATAATATTGCTGTGATCAAAGGTGAATTTTCAGCATCATTACTCCAGTCTTCAGTGTCACATGATCCTTCAGCAATCATTTTAATATGCTGATTTGCTGCTCAAGAAACCTTTTTTAATTATTATTATCAATATTTAAAACAGTTGAGTACATTTTTCTGGATTTTCAGGATCAGCATTTATCTTAAATGAAAAGCTTTTGTAACATTATACACTATACCATTCAAAAGCTTAGAGTCAGTATAATTTTTTTTTTGTGGATAATTTTTAAAAATTATAGAAATGAATACTTTTATTTAGCAAGGATGCTTTAAATTGATCAAAAGTGATGATAAAGACATTTATAATGTTACAAAATATTTCTATTTCAGATAAATGCTGTTCTTCTGAACTCTCTATTCATCAAAGAAACCTGAAAAAATCTACTCAACTGTTTTCAACATAATAATAATATTTTTTTGAGCAGCAAATCAGAATATTAGAATGATTTCTGAAGGATCATTTGACTGGAGTAATGATGCTAAAATTTAGCTTTGAAATCACAGGAATACATTTTAAAATACATTTAAAAAGAAAACAGTTATTTTAAATAGTAACAATATTTCAAAATATTACTGTTTTGCTGTACTTTGGATCAAATAAATTGGTGAACAGAAGAGACTTCTTTAAAAACATAAAAAATCTTACTGTTCAAAAACGTTTGACTGGTAGTGTATAGGCAACTTAAAAAATTCTCTTATTTCTAGCTTTTAATTGGCTAAGAAATCAGATACACTGCTGGACAATAACCAATAATAATGATTTGTTTATATACTACAAACGTACATATATACATACATACTTTTTACATATATACATACATACTTTTTTTTATCACGTAATAAGGCAGAATCGTTTCTATACTGTAATGAATGCTATCAATTAGCACTGCATTGTTCATGTACTTTATTTATTACCTGGAGATGACTTGAACACCACAAATAAACCATATATTGTCGCAATCATATGTTTAATGTCTTCATGTTTCCAAACGTTTCTGTTTTACTGTGAAAGTAAACAACTGTTTTCATACAGCGATAGACGCTTTTGTCCATATGAGTGATTTCCTGGTACGACTTCTGAGCAAGAGCGCTCTCCGGAAACATACACTGCATGGATTGTTTAGCGCTCAGTGATGTTCATCACGTTCATTCTGGGTCCGAATAAAACATCAGGTCATGCACAGACTATCCTGTCTCTTTGAATTTAAATCTATATTTATTCACACCGGCTCTTGAAAACCTCTGCAAACACACTTGCCTGAAAAAGTGTGGGGGACGCATTTACGTGATATTAAAAGTGTGTTGGGGGGGGGGGCACGTCCCCCGCGTGATCTACGCCCCTGCCTGAACAGTGTTGCCAACTTAGCAATTTTTGTAGCAACTTTTCAGACTACCCTAGCAACTTTTTCTTCCAAAAGCACCTAGCAACAAATTTAGCTTTTTTTTTCCTCATTTATTTGGCAGCTTTTAGCAACTTTTGATAAGTGACTCAAACGATAAAAAGGCACAATTTACCATTTAAATTACACAAAAAGAGGAAACCAAAGATGCCTAGCAGTACACACGTTACAGGAATTAAGTTAGCTGCTATTTGCAATTGTTTAATAGTAATAATAATAATAGAATAGTGTTATTTTTCATTTATGAGACACATTGTTAGTAGCTTGATTGTTGATGAGTTACACTGTTTCTTACAGTACACTGTAAGAAAAATATGCAGAAAAATGGAAAAGGTGCTAGTAATTTTCCAGGACATTATCCGTTATCCGTTGTAACCCGAAAACACAAAATACAATGTGTAATTAAAAATCCAGGTACAAAAACCTGTGGAAAAATCAATCCAGAAAATTCCTTCATATTAACGCAGTAGATTGTGCATTATTTTTTTACTTTTCTTAGAGTGCAGCATACTAACTAACTACTAATAAACTGCTTTAAAGTATAAAACTTAAATTGTAATCGTTCAAAAATGTGTACGTTTTCGATAATTCAATGGGTTAAAAAATAGTTATTTATATTTTAATATTATATTATGCATTTATATTGCTACGAACAAATCTAAATTAACTAGATTTGTAATAAAAAATATATATGTTTTTGCTGAGATTTGACAAATTTGCATCGTGATTACGTAATGACGTCATCACGCAATGTCATCACAACATAATTGAGCAACTTTTAGCAACAAATCAACCTTCCTTTAGCAACTTCCCCTGAAAATTAGTTGGCAACACTGGCTGTAAACTGCCGACGGTCAACAAATGACATTCTGTGGCAGCTTCATGCTTCCACAACAACCAAAAGATGGCGCTTTTGTCTGACAGTGTGAAGCTTCACAAATAACCTACTTAATACTATATCTAACCTATAAAGAAGTGCTAACCTGCATGACAAAGAAATATACAGATAGAAGTTCTATGTTTTCAATAGGCTACCTACAAGACAGGGTGATCACTTGGACTTGCTGTATTGATCAATGTGAATAATCATCAGAATACTGGGTACACCGAGAGAGAACACCGGGGCTAGTTGTCACACTTTTCACTCCAGTTAACATTTTTCAGTGTAGGTTTACATTTGTCAATTTATGTATAAGGCAATGAGGCTAATGGGGCACGTTCACATTCATAATGAGAATATGATATTAAATTATCACTAGTGTTTTCAAACAGAACAAAGACTTCTAACCGTGTAGTAATGGGTGTGAAGCACAAAAGACGCCACTCTGCTCCAAAAGAATGATGTCACCTGAACTCAAAGGACCTCGATGCGCATGCGCGGGAGTTAAAGCGCGTTTACTGTATCCCTTGTGACAGAAAGCACGTGCATATATGCACGACCAAAATATGCAAGGACGCCCGGAACGCGATTTCTATAGACGGGGCCCGAGCCAATATACTGTCCAGGGGTCCAAGAAACTCCTCTGAAATTATACTAGGCTATAACACAATTGTTGTCAATTTAGAACCAGGATCAAATTTGTCTGAAAGATGTTCAAAATAGATTGTGATTTCATTCTCTAGCATGTATTCGATCTAGATAATCCTTTGTGTATTTGAAGTGTGTTTTTAGATTTAGTTAGCCTATATTTTAGGCTATATTAGGCTACACTGCAAAACGAACGTACAAAATCGACGCACAAAATAAATATAACACATAAAAAGAAATATGAACCAAAACAACTCTCAGGGCTACTCAGGGGTATCAAAATGAATAAGCACTGAAAATGTAGCTAATAATTGAAACAATGTAGGCCTACTACAATCATAAAAAACAATTCTATAGTCTAAATTAGCAATAAATCAAATTAATACGCTTCATTAAATGGGTTACAAAAGAAGGGTATTAGTTAAAATAATTTATGCCGAATAAAGAAAGGACAGGTGTGTAAAACATGTTCATGTAGCCTACTGCCAGAAGATGGTGCTCTATGAATGAATTCAGCGTTAAAGCTGTGTGTGTGTGTGTGTGTGTGTGATAGAGAAAAGGCAGCATCACCGCGCGCTCTGCCTCCGTTGCCTCTGCGCGAGCCGCAGCGATTCGCTCCTTCAGCAGCCGATGCTTGTCCCTCACTGTGTCAAAATTCAGAGAACAGTTCGTTTCCTTAAATAACCTCAGCAGAGCATGAACGTAGGATTCTTATCCAGCTGAGTTACGGATTTAAAGCGGAGAGAGAAGAAGCGTTTGTTCCCTGGACATCATTTGGTGAGTGTACAATGTCATTCCATCGCACTTAGTGTTTGTTTGCGGGGTAATGCAATTTCAGGTTAGCTCAGTTCTATTAAAGATGTCTGTTATTTTGGTTAAGATGGAGGAAAGTAGCACAAAATTCAATTCCAACAAACCTGCCTCAATGTGCTGAATGAAGAGAGAGAGAAAAAGAGCTCAGGCATCTGTGCTCAGTTTAACAATAGATTTTGGCATCGCAGCTCATTTAAAGAGACTGACCCAAATTTGAAATGGAAGGTGGGTGAGTGGAAGGTGTAGTGAATTTGGGAATAAATAAGGACGTGATTTTTGTCTCTCTCTTAAACACCTGAACAAAGCTCTTTAATGACATGGAGGGTAACTCTGCACATCATTTGCAAAGATTTTTCACCTTGAGAACGGTATTAAGTTGATATAAATGGCTATTTGAGATACTTTAATCCAGAGTTTCTGCTGATGATTTGAAATGCCACGAGGACTACCAGCACATCCCCATGAGCTCAGTTTGGTCCACTTCCAGCGTTGTCAGACTGAATATAGGGTTTCGAGATATCTACAACTGTTACTTTGCCATTGTGTACCATTTAAAATAAGCACTGTTAAGCAACACTGGATGTTGTTGTAGACCTGGGGTGGAAGTTTAAAGCTCCTCACACTAATTAAAAGTCTTGCCTTTATGTTCAACTGCCGTTTAAAACCATCATGAAGTGATGTTATCCTTATGTCAAGACTATTGTTGTTTACAAATGCATTAATTGGTATTTCAGGTGTGAGTATTTTACAGTGCTGGAAAGGAGGTGACGAAGCCTTTCCATTAGGAGGGAATGCTGTATTGATCTGGAGAGCTGACTGGCAGATCTTTCCACAGGGTGCCTGATCGCATCTGTAAATAAGCCCATTGAATGAGCTGTAGATGATGAGGGACAAAGCTGGATCAAAAGGGTGTAATGTTATCTACAGAATGCTCAATGCTGGCCCCTGCAAATTTCACAGTTTCGCATGAAATGCACACCGCTTGCGGCATACTAATGGGATGAAGGACGTCTAAAGCACTGAGATCCTGTTTATCAAAACATCTCAGTTATCTCCTTGCTGTTTGTTTGAAAGCATGCACGGACAGAGAGATAACGGAGAGCTTCAGTTTTGTTTTCTCTTACCGGGCCAGAAGATTTGGCCGGATCGTTATTAATTCTTCTCGTCTGCCGTCTCTCAGTTGTCTTCTGTGCTGTGGCAGCATGCTTGAAAAGCACCATGTGTTTGGTGATGAAAGAGGGAGAACGTGTGAAGTGCTTTTCACAGATATGCACCATTTTAACAGACAGATTTCATGCCTGGCTTTCAGGCCCCTGTTCGAGGAAAATCAACTTGTTGCCAGGTCATCAGGCACGAATGCTGTTGGATGAAGATGAGAAACTCTCAAAATAAGTATTATTTGAGTTATTCAAATGAATCAGGATTGTAATGGCTTGTTGGTGTGTAACTGTACGTCAGTAGACACTGATCCATTATGGGTTTTGCTGTGCAGATTACTAATTAGTTTAGCTATCAAGGTCTCCAAAGGCTAATTGAGCACCTAGAAAGCCTGGCGTTTAAGAAACTGTCACCATATTTGCTGTTCCATGATATGAATTATTTATTTCATCGAGCCTAAGGTGAGGCTTGGGCTCTGTTGTTAACCATGGGACATATCTTGGGTTACAATGAGTGGTGGTTCAGTTTTAATTTGGAGCCACATGGCTTTATTTGCTCAGATTTTCCCTGCTACATGGACACGTGACAGGTTCAGGTTAAAAAGGGATAGCACTTGCATGATATTTATATAGAGCTAACAAACATCATATACCGGTGGGCAATTGCAAGCTTAAAAAAAAATACTGTCACTTTTGTTGACTCATTAAGCTTGAATTAGTGAGGTCATTGCCGCCAGAAGGGACAGGTTCAGCATAACACATAATTCTGTGGGCTACCAAGGATCTTAATAAGCTGATGATGATGTCAAGTCTCATTTTATGAGATTCTAACATTATCAGCTGTTCATTATTCATCTGTGTAAGGTAACAGGTTTGATTCCAAGGTAATGCATTGGCATATACAGAAAATGTGTAGGTTTTTGGATAAAATGATTTTGGATGTTAGATTTTATGTATATATTTAACAATGGCTGCGTAAATGGTATTATTACAAAAAATATGAAGAAAATGTGCCCTAGCAAAATTTGTCGACATGGTAAAAAGTGGTGGGGAGTTTTGCAGACTCTTTCTGCAGGTTACATTGTTACACCAGTTGATGGCGATGGTGACCGTCTTGGCGATAGTGACCGACCAACTGGTGTAAGGATGTATGAGTCAAAAATAGATGAGTCAAAAATCATAGACTAATAAGATTTGTTCAAAATACTGATTCAGTCAGCAATGAAACAAGTAACTTTAAAGGGGTCATATGATGTTGCTAAAAAGAACATTATTTTGTGTATTTGGTGTTATGAAATGTGTTTATGCGGTTCAAAAAACACATTATTTTCCACATAGTGTACATTATTGTTTCTCCTCTATGCCCCGCCTTTCTGAAACGCGTCGATTTTTATAAAGCTCATCGGTCTGAAAAGCGAGGATGCCCTTATTGGCCAGCTATCCAGTGCGTTGTGATTGGCCGAATTCCTCAAGCGTGTGACGCCCCTGAAAATGTTACGCCCCTTACCATATTGTGATGCCTTATGACGAGACAAAAACATTAAAACCAGTTATAAAGGAGGCATTTGTTGCATCCAGTGGGGACATAATTATGGATTATAATGACTTATACTGTCTTTTTACGGGTTGCATCGCGCCGCGTAAACATAAAACCATGTCTGCATTTGTGATCAGAGAAACGACAAACAACAAGTGCTACTCTACACTGCTCATCGTGACGTAGACGTGGGGGTGTGTTAGAACGAGCCGTTTTAGGTAGGTGTGGTTGACTCTTAACTTTTATAAAGAATATCTCTTTGGATTTGAGACTTTAGTCTTTGCAACTTTACAGATCTTCTTTATACACCAAGAGCTTGTAACACTCCAAAGAGAAAGGAAAAATTTAAATCGAATCATATGATCCCTTTAAAGTTGCATCCGAAATGGATTACTTATCTAGTATATGTTCTGTGAAAAAGAGTACGCCAAACACAGTACTTGAACAACAGTAGATGAAAAACTCACATACCATACTATTTCTGGAGAGATTCTGAAGTGTGCTTTATGGACACTTTACTTTTTCTGTATCTGCTTTGAGGCCAGGAGAGAGGATTTGTAAATGGCAATGAAGTCAAGCAACTGATGCTGCTGGTCACATGACCATATGGCAGATGTAGTACATCCGAATTTCATTCATGCTATATAGAACATACTTTTTTAGGGGTCACAAAGTTCGAATTCAAATGTAGTACAAATGTAGCAGTATGTGATTTTGGACACACCATACAAGTGAGTTATTAAATCATTCACCCAACCAATTAGTTCAAAATGCTGATTCATTTAGTGACGAAACACAGCTGTGTTCCTCGGAGACGTGGTTGATGCTGCCGTGGTTTTCTTTTGAATTATTAATGTTAACAAAAATGGACCTAGCAATATTGTGTCTAAAATGTAAGTTACGTTCTCCATCACTCTAAAAGTAATTTTACACACTTTCATTTTTTAAATATGGGTTTGAGGTAGTTTCACGTGGCATACTATGCTTTGTCACAAGAATTGTAAAGTATGACATAATAGGGGAGAGTGGGGTAAGATGTGCCACTTTTAATATTGTCTTTTAGGAAATGAGACATGAGATCAGAGTAACATATTTCAATACACTATAATAATTGTAACATTGTAAAAATAATAATAATAATTGTAACATTTATATAATTTATGTGCATAAATGTATGCATATCTCATGATATCTCTCATTTCTGAGTTTCTGAGTCATTACAAAGGCAGTGCCATGAGCAGCTGATGCACACACAGTGTTGGGCACCTGCAGGTCTAGCAGCAGAAACGATGACCTCAGACCCCTTTTCCCCAGTAGAGGGTGCAGTGACTGACTGATTACCTCAACCTTCTCTGGGGTGCTGCCTGCAGAGTCACGCTTCACTGCATGTAATTATCAAGGATGAAACCATTTTCTAAGCGTTTGCCTTTTCCTCCCCTTCTGATTCCCTTGTGTCGTACCCATCCAAATACAAAAATTTTACTTGATAGAGGGGCTACCTATTATGTCGCCAACAGTCAGTGTAAACCAATGAGACTTGATTTATATTTAATAGTTACAAAATTGTTAGAAGTTCTTGTATGGAATGGAACATTGTGGTTACACTGGACCGAAAAGCAAAAATTCCCAATAAAAATTTGCCTTTTGTTTGGAATAACTATGCAGATACATTTTTTTAAATTTCAGTATTGCTATAAGCAGCTGCGCTGTTTTTTTCAGTTAGTGTCACTTCAATAACATCTAGGGTCTAAGAACTTTAAAAATATTGTGTAGTATTGACCTAATAACAGTGAGATTATACATTTGTCAGTGTTGTTAAATGCAAAATATTTGTTTTAACTACACTCCTGTCAGACTCTGTTCCATGTCTTGTGTGTATTTTCTTCCCCCACGTGCTCCCCATGTGACATTATGCCCTAATTTGGTTATCTTCCTGTTCCTGTTCCTGTCCTCATAGTTGATTAGTTTCTCCCTGTGTCTCATTATTAGTTATCCTCCTCACCTGTCTGCCCCTCGTTATCTGCCCTATTTGAGTTCTAGCCCGATCTGTTCTCCCTTGTCTGGAATTGTATATGTCTACCTCATCTGCTACGGGTGTTTTCCTGGTTCCCTGAATGTTATTAAAACTTCCTTGTTGATGTACTCCTCGTTTCCTCTCTCCACGCTCCCTCACAGTAGCAACGTGACAACTCCAACTATATTAAAAGCAAAATATGTAATTTATTGCAAAATTAATGACTGCTCCAAACACTTAGCCCATGGTTAAGCCATTTGTGACGAGAGGGGCGGGGCCGAGAGCCATGGGAACGGAGCGAGGCCGGTGGAGTAAATGTTAATACGCGCCACTCACCGGTCTTGAGTCCCACGGAGCTGCTCCGGAAGGATAAAAGGAGGAGTGATGACAGTGTTGGACGAGAGAGGACCAGGCCTGGATTTTATTTTGTGTTTTGGTTCTGTTTGTGCGTGCGTGACAGTCGTCCTTTTATCCTTCCGGAGCTCCTCCGTGGAACTCCGGACCGGTGAGTGGCGCAGGTGTCGTGCATTAGCATTTACTCCACCGGCCTCGCTCCGTTCCCACGGCTCTCGGCCCCACCCCTCTCGTCACACCATTGTTATGCCCTGCCCAGTCAGCTGCTCATACAAACATTTTTTTGATGCCGCTAATGGCACAGAAATTATGCATTTCACTTTTAATCTTCTAAACATAGCAGATGTTGCTATTTTAAAACACGTTACTATGGTTCATGCAGAAAACAGGATGCTATCTCAAAATAAGTACTGATTTATCTGATTTATCTTATTGACTGACATAGCTAACATCTGTACCCTACAACAAAGTTCTTAAAAAGACAGTTCATCCGAAAATTTTAATTCTGTCATTGTTTAATCATACTCAAATTATTCCAAACCTGTATTAACACAAAAGTTTGATTATTTAATTAATTGATTAATTTTTGTCATGACAACCCTCAGAAAGTTGTATACATGGCAATGTTAATGTGTTTGTTCTTGGCGGTATAGATCTGTTATGCTGTTGCTGTGGCAGAGCAAGTACCGAGGCTTGCTACTGCCAATACATCCATAGACATGCTGCTGTGAGCATGTAGAAAATACTGCTTCTGCATGTAACACATATAACACTTATGAAATAACCCCATCTGTAACATATGTGAAACTACCCCATAGCAGATCTATACAGGTGGAGCTGGGGAGGTGGAGGGTTTCTAAAATAATGCACTGCAACTGCTACAGCAGCTCACAGCTCATTGGCTGCTGATGTGAAAAGAAACCAATCATCTGCGCCATGTGAATGATGTAATTATATCAGATTGAGTTAGAACCTATCAGTCTTTGCCATCTAGAGTTTCATGACATAAATTTGCAATTAGCAGATTCTTTCATCCAAAATGACTTGCAGGATCATAAGCAATTAATCACAGAGCCAACATATTCAGTTTTCAATGGCATATTTACTAGAAAGCTAGATTAGGAAACAAGAAAGAACAGATGAGAAATACAGAGAAGAGACCAAATATATTTTATGTGCAGGTGGAAAAGGTGGGCCTTCAGCTGCTTCATGAAAGTTTGGATGGCTCCAGCAGTTCGGGTGGAGGTTGACAGCTCATTCCACCAGAGAGGGTGAAGGTTTTGGAGAGTGATTTTGTGAACAAACAACAAGGCACCACTCATTCAGGAGGGAGCATACACTTGCAGGAGTGAATTGCGATTAGGAGGTGCAGTTCAAGTGAATTGTGACTAGACTTTCAGTCTCCAAAATAAAAAAGGGCACCATTAAAGTATTATAAAAGTGGTCCATGTGGCCCTTTCACTTTATTCTGTGCCTTCAGAAACCATACGATTGGTGTATGTGATGAAATTTGAATTATTATTCATTGAAAATCTGCTGTAGCTCTCAAATCCAATATTGTCATTACGTCAAGTTCGAAATAATTGATGTTTGGTCTCAAAACAAGCAATGGCGTTTGTCATCAGTTTGCCATTTTTGTGGTAAGTAAGTATGACTTTTGTGCTCCATCTCAGAGTTTTGACAGAGGAGAAGGTCATCCGTGAATAATGACTTGGGTGACTTTGAGATTTAGAGCCCCACCAGAGCTTGAGGGGCGTGCCTCTCATGAGTGACTGCCCAAAGTGTAGAGCTGGTCACTGGGGCATCACTTGAAGCCCCTTAACAGAGCAGTCAGCTGGAAACCGTAGCAAGCATTAGCAGCGTGGTTACTATGACATCCATCCAACCAGTGAGGTAGGCTTCCTGGCTTGACTCCATTGGGAGTTGTGATGGCTGGATTTAGAGAGAAGTGGGACAGACCATTGTGACGAAAAGAGTTCTTGGCAGAGAGAATGAAGGTCTAGTTCTATATAAACACCGGTGGAGTAATAAAAATCATTTTCAGCAAGCTTATGCATCTGTGTGATGGCAAGCTTGACAATGAATTGCTGTGTAAATATCATCAATTGGATTCTGTGGGATCTATTGGTTGTTTACCAACCTGGCTCGTATTTATGATTACCTCAATCTCACACTCAGCCCAAAGCTTCACCACAATCAATCCCTAGAAAATCAATTCCGAGAAAAGTCTGGAAGCCACCGGGCCATACTCTACTGTCTCAGATGCATGCAGGGAAGAACTATTCTGTTGAATTGGGACCATGAGCGGTCCATGACCGTGCAATAGAGTTTAAATACATCATAGTGACTGGTCCTACTCCCCAGCCTTGTAATGGATCATGGGGGAGGTAGTTGTGGCGGTAAGGATTGGACAAGCAGGGTATTCAAGGTTGAATGGTTACCCTGGACCCTCATATCCGCTGAGAGGGCAAATTTGGTCAGTGTTCCATGGAGAGCGTAATAACAGGAAATGCTACGGAAATTGATCTTGTTGTATGTTTGTTTTTTTGTGCTTGTGAGGTTGTGCTTGTTCTTGTATATTTATCATTATCCATTAATTGAGGCTTATGATACCTTTCATTCAATATTTTTTTCAATTTCAGTAGAGAAAATTGCTTTGACCTTTAATTGTATGTTTTCATAAAACTCAAAAAATGCCCTTTTAAATTCTCTAATAGCTGCATAATCTAACCTTTGCACTGAAGAGAATGCATAAAAGATATTGTTATTGTTGTCAAAATATGTTGCTGCTGGTTATAACTGAAGTTATCTGTGTCGCGGCACTGATGTGGCAAAGAGAGCGTGAGAGAAAGTGAATGTGGGCTTGTTCCGTCTCGCTTTTGTTTAAACAAGTGTGTTCAGATGGTGATAAGGAGGAGAAAGGGATATAGTGGCAAGTCAGGCTCCTCCGGTTGGGCACTTCTTTTCAGTGTCAGGATCAGGTTGACCTTGGAGATAATATTAAGCCTTATCCCCGTTTGTCACGGGTGAGAAAAAACAGATTATACTCTCTAAAGTCGCTGCTGACTATATAGAGCCTTGATGGCCTCCCACATCAATGACATCCTCAAACCATCCTCAACCTCAGCGCTTGATGGTTTTCCTTGAAAATCCATGAATCCTTACAGGTGATTTTTTCCAGCTTTCAGTGTTGCTGCCTTTTAGCAATTTGGCACCTTCCTTAAAATCTCATTTGAATTGAATTGGCCACACCCTACAGGAAGTTGAATTGGAATCTAAACTGAAAAGAAAAAAAAGTAAGAAATGAAGTGATTTCTCAGGATAAGTCAGGATGGTTGATTATTCAACAATTTGTCTAAGTAGTAGTGACTAGTAAAATCATTTAGTTTATCTAGATAATTTTTCCTGCAATGTAAGTAAAAGAAGAAAAAAAAACAATACACACTACACAGCCAATAAGACTTTTAACGTTTTTTAAAGGGGTCATATGATGCGATTTAAATTTTTTCTTTCTCTTTGGAGTGTTACAAGCTCTTGGTGCATAAAGAAGATCTGTAAAGTTGCAAAGACTAAAGTCTCAAATCCAAAGAGATATTCTTTATAAAAGTTAAGAGTCAGCCACACCTACCTAAAATGGCTCGTTCTAACACGCCCCCACATATCTACCTCACTATGTGGGAAGATTTGAGTAACGCCGCCCAAATGTTCATGCAAAGAAAGAAGGCGTAACTTTTATTCTCGCTGTAGTTTTGTTGATGCTGCAGCCATGTCGTGAAGACGCTGTGTGCTTCGTTGTGAAAGCGAAACTACTTTGTTTGGTCTTCCAAAAGAGGACGATATCCGCTTCGTCATGCCTAGAGCTGATCTGTGCTGGTCGCTGAGGGAATACATCAACTTTCACCGTGGACAAAGCGGAGTCCAGCCCGCCTCAGCTCACTCTATGCTGGCCTCAGCACACGCTAAGCTGGGGCTTCAGCTCACGCTAGCCCGGCCTCAGCGCACGCTAAGCTGGGGCTTCGGTTCATGCTCGCCTGGCCTCAGCTCACTCTATCCCGGCCTCAGCGCACGCTAAACCGGG